>NW_027004509.1:0-73987 GCF_036934945.1 Oncorhynchus masou masou
GATTATATGGTCAAACCTCTCCTCTGTTTTGGTACCGTGGCTATCACATTGTAACCACTACTGTAGTGATTATATGGTCAAACCTCTCCTCTGTTTTGGTACCGTGGCTATCACATTGTAACCACTACTGTAGTGATTATATGGTCAAACCTCTCCTCTGTTTTGGTACCGTGGCTATCACATTGTAACCACTACTGTAGTGATTATATGGTCAAACCTCTCCTCTGTTTTGGTACCGTGGCTATCACATTGTAACCACTACTGTAGTGATTATATGGTCAAACCTCTCCTCTGTTTTGGTACCGTGGCTATCACATTGTAACCACTACTGTAGTGATTATATGGTCAAACCTCTCCTCTGTTTTGGTACCGTGGCTATCACATTGTAACCACTACTGTAGTGATTATATGGTCAAACCTCTCCTCTGTTTTGGTACCGTGGCTATCACATTGTAACCACTACTGTAGTGATTATATGGTCAAACCTCTCCTCTGTTTTGGTACCGTGGCTATCACATTGTAACCACTACTGTAGTGATTATATGGTCAAACCTCTCCTCTGTTTTGGTACCGTGGCTATCACATTGTAACCACTACTGTAGTGATTATATGGTCAAACCTCTCCTCTGTTTTGGTACCGTGGCTATCACATTGTAACCACTACTGTAGTGATTATATGGTCAAACCTCTCCTCTGTTTTGGTACCGTGGCTATCACATTGTAACCACTACTGTAGTGATTATATGGTCAAACCTCTCCTCTGTTTTGGTACCGTGGCTATCACATTGTAACCACTACTGTAGTGATTATATGGTCAAACCTCTCCTCTGTTTTGGTACCGTGGCTATCACATTGTAACCACTACTGTAGTGATTATATGGTCAAACCTCTCCTCTGTTTTGGTACCGTGGCTATCACATTGTAACCACTACTGTAGTGATTATATGGTCAAACCTCTCCTCTGTTTTGGTACCGTGGCTATCACATTGTAACCACTACTGTAGTGATTATATGGTCAAACCTCTCCTCTGTTTTGGTACCGTGGCTATCACATTGTAACCACTACTGTAGTGATTATATGGTCAAACCTCTCCTCTGTTTTGGTACCGTGGCTATCACATTGTAACCACTACTGTAGTGATTATATGGTCAAACCTCTCCTCTGTTTTGGTACCGTGGCTATCACATTGTAACCACTACTGTAGTGATTATATGGTCAAACCTCTCCTCTGTTTTGGTACCATGGCTATCACTATCACATTGTAACCACTATCACTGTAACCACAGTGATTATATGGTCAAACCTCTCCTCTGTTTTGGTACCATGGCTATCACATTGTAACCACACTGTAGTGATTATATGGTCAAACCTCTCCTGTAGTGATTATATGGTCAAACCTCTCCTCTGTTTTGGTACCGTGGCTATCACATTGTAACCACTACTGTAGTGATTATATGGTCAAACCTCTCCTCTGTTTTGGTACCGTGGCTATCACATTGTAACCACTACTGTAGTGATTATATGGTCAAACCTCTCCTCTGTTTTGGTACCGTGGCTATCACATTGTAACCAGCACCGTAGTGATTATATTTCAACTGTTTCTGTATTACTTATAAAGGTGTCTGAATCCTGTTCCATCGCCAGTTTAACCTCTTATTCGGAACACAATGACCTGTCGCTAATCGATGCCATTTTGTGTTATTTATTAACATTTCCCCTCAGGATGGCTAAGAACTCCCGTCTGAGCCTCGCCAGCGCCTCTGATGAGAACTTCACCTTCTGCTGGAGAGTGTTCTGTGCCTGGGACTACCTCATAGGGAACCCTGAGGCTGCAGAGAGCAAGGGAGCCGCTATCGTCAACAACATCAGGGTGAGAGAGACACATGGTGCAAGACTCAGGGCCACATTTCTGTAAACCTCATCTTGCACTGATTTCATTTGAAAATAATTCTACAGCGTTACATGTAAACTGAGAAATACATCAATAGTTGCCTCTTTATGATGTACATTGTTGAAGTCAAGTTTAAAGTGTAATCACGCTGCCAGAATAAAATTTGTTGTATAGTCATTTTTGCACTTTGCACAATTATTTTTGCACTACGAAAATGTCACCCTCAATAGTCTAAATGGCCCTCCTCTACTCATCTCCTGCTTTCACTTATCCTGTGGTTTCAAATCATCACAAATGGAGGAGATGGAAAGAGGAAGCCATGTAACACATTTGTGATGCACGCTCAATCATCCTAACTGTTTTCCTTTCCTAGTCTCCTCTCCTTCATCTGCACTGAGCCATTGAGAAACACTACACCACTCCACTCCTCAGATTTGATTTCCAACGATCACAACTTCTTTCATTCACACACAGCACTCTGTAGAGTAGAAGTCAATGTACCAATGAATTACTGCTGATTTTCCTGAGGGCTGATCTATAATCTTGTCTAAACAAGAGAGACCTTTAACCTGCCTGTTGAGTTTCCCTGTACAGTCAGCAAAATGTAAAAGTAGATTCCTCTGTTTCAATAAGCTCAGTTGAAATCCTTAGATGCTTGATACAATATATAGTTTTTTTCTTCCTTTATCCTTATTTAAACTTTATTTTTAAAAGTTTTGTCTCATTGAGATTTACAATGTATTTTTCTACAGATAGATGGACAAGATTGCAGCAAATATGTAGTTACAGAAGATGGATGACATTAATCAATGCTAATTCCTTGCTCCTTTCTGTAGGAGGCCATTGTTGAGGAGCAGGAGAAAAAGAAGGATACTAGTCTGTAAGTATGTTTATTCTCTTGTCCTTTGAGAGGGTGGCTAAGTTAGCATCACACAATGATATTGTTTTCCTGAGAGTTGCTGACACCCTGGACCCGTTAATCAAATCACATCAAATCACATCTATTTATAAAGCCCTTTGTACATCAGCTGATATCTCAAAGTGCTGTACAGAAACCCAACCTAAAACACCAAACAGGAAGCAATGCAGGTGTAGAAGCACGGTGGCTAGGAAAAACTCCCTAGAAAGGCCAAAACCAAGGAAGAAACCTAGAGAGGAACCAGGCTATGAGGGGTACCCAGTCCTCTTCTGGCTGTGCCGGGTGGAGATTATAACAGAACATGGCCAAGATGTTCAAATGTTCATAAATGACCATCATGGTCGAATAATAATAAGGCAGAACAGTTGAAACTGGAGCAGCAGCACGGCGAGGTGGACTGGTGACAGCAAGGAGTCATCATGTCAGGTAGTCCTGAGGCATGGTCCTAGGGCTCAGGTCCTCCGAGAGAGAGAAAGACAGAGAGAAAGAGAGAATTAGAGAGAGCACACTTAAATTCACACAGGACACCGAATAGGACATGAGAAGTACTCCAGATATAACAAACTGACCCTAGCCCCCCGACACATAAACTACTGCAGCATAAATACTGGAGGCTGAGACAGGAGGGGTCAGGAGACACTGTGGCCCCATCTGAGGACACCCCCGGACAGGGCCAAACAGGAAGGATATAACCCCACCCACTTTGCCAAAGCACAGCCCCACACCACTAGAGGGATATCTTCAACCACCAACTTACCATCCTGAGACAAGGCCGAGTATAGCCCACAAAGATCTCCGCCACAGCACAACCCAAGGGGGGGGCGCCAACCCAAACAGGAAGATCACATTAGTGACTCAACCCACTCAAGTGACGCACCCCTCCTAGGGACGGTATGAAAGAGCCCCTGTAAGCCAGTGACTCAGACCCTGTAATAGGGTTAGAGGCAGAGAAACCCAGTGGAAAGAGGGGAACCGGCCAGGCAGAGACAGCAAGGGCGGTTTGTTGCTCCAGAGCCTTTCCGTTCACCTTCCCACTCCTGGGCCAGTCTACACTCAATCATATGACCCACTGAAGAGATGAGTCTTCAGTAGAGACTTAAAGGTTGAGACCGAGTTTGCGTCTCTTACATGGGTAGGCAGATCATTCCATAAAAATTGAGCTCTATAGGAGAAAGCCCTGCCTCCAGCTGTTTGCTTATAAATTCTAGGGACAATTGGGAGGCCTGCGTCTTGTGACCGTAGCGTACGTGTAGGTATGTACGGCAGGACCAAATCAGAGAGATAGGTAGGAGCAAGCCCATGTAATGCTTTGTAGTTTAGCAGTAAAACCTTGAAATCAGCCCTTGCTTTGACAGGAAGCCAGTGTAGGGAGGCTAGCACTGGAGTAATATGATCAAATTTTTTGGTTCTAGTTGTCACGCCCTGGTCGAAGTATATTGTGTTTGTCTTCATTTATTTGGTCAGGCCAGGGTGTGACATGGGTTTATTGTGGTGTGTTTTGTCTTGGAGTTTTGTTAGGTATTGGGTTTGTGGCTTAGTGGGGGTATCTAGCATAGTCTATGGCTGTCTGGAGTGGTTCTCAATCAGAGGCAGGTGTTTATCGTTGTCTCTGATTGGGAACCATATTTAGGCAGCCATATTCATTGAGTGTTTCGTGGGTGATTGTCCTTATGTCCTTAGTGTCCTGATGTCCTTGTTCTGTGTTAGTTTACACGAGTATAGGCTGTTTCGGTTTTCGTTACGTTCATTACCTTTATTGTTTTGTAGTGTTGTGTTTAGTGTGTTTGTCATTAAACATGAATCGTAATCTACACGCTGCATTTTGGTCCGATCCTTGCTACACCTCTTCGTCAGAAGAGGAGTTAGAAGAAGAACGTAACAGAATCACCCACCACAACAGGACCAAGCGACGTGTCAACAGGCAGGAGCCGCAGGAGAAGCAACAGCGGCAGCAGGAGCAACAAAAGGAGGAATTGACATGGGAGGATGTTTTGGATGGCAAGGGTTGCTACACATGGGAGGAAATCCTGGCTGGAAGAGATCGCCTCCCATGGGAACAGGTGGAGGCACTTAGAAGAGCAGAGGCAGCCGGAGAAAGGAGCCGGCGTTATGAGGGAACACGGTTGGTGTCTCCAGTGCGGGTGCATAGCCCGGTGCGGTATATTCCAGCTCCGCGTATCGGCTGGGCTAGATTGAGCATCTGGTCCCCATAACATGCCTTAGACCACTGTGCCACTCGGGAGACCCATCTTGTGTTATTCTGATTGGTAGAATCCAGGACTGTACCACATTCATTGATGATGCTCTTTGATTTAGGGGTCTAGCCTACTGGAGTCATGGATGTACAAATGAGGGGAGGGGGTGCGTGAATGTGGTCTAGTGGGGGGCGGGGGTTCTTTCTGGTGTCTTCCTGCAAGAAGGGGGGGGGGGTCTTCCTGTGGGGAGGGGCTCTTCCTGGCGCATACATCTACACATCTACATTTTTTTCCAGTGGCAGCCATGATTTTGCATATAGGGGAAAAACTGTATAAAAGTCTATGTTTTGCTATCCCCTGGTTGCTTTTGAGCCTCTTCTACCTGCGTTCTCCACTGGTCTCAGAAAGGACTGATTTACTGTCTCGCTCCCAGTCCATTGCTACCCCACACACAGGCCGACACTTCCTAGTGGCGTAACTCATCCTAACAGCCTTTTACTGTCAGAGATGACTGGCTCTAAATCACCCCTGCCAGAGCATCATCAGACCTGAGTAGACATTATAGAGGGATTAATACCTCAGGGAACGTTCGTTCACACCGCCCGCGGCCCTCTCAACCACACTATGTTGCCACTTCTCTCAGTCCATTTGAGTTAATGTCTATTCTAACTGGAGCTAATCCTAGGTGGATGCATGCACTGTACTGTATCTAAATTGTAGTTTCAATGGGAGATTTCAACCTAAAGTTCTACTGATTGGTTTGGAGAGATTTGAATTATAGTAACGTTAACATGTTGCCAATTTTGTGTGGTTTAGGTGGTGATCTGGTGAAGGTTGTGGAATGTCCAATGTACACTAATTTTGGTTTCAGGTAGAACCCTTTTGTGATCCATGTGGAACCCTTTCCACAGAGGGATTTACATGGAACTCAAAAGGGTTCCACATGGAAACAAAAGGTGTTTTCACCTGGAATCAAAAAGGGTTATCCTATGGGGACAGCAGAGAACACTGAGAGTGTACGATACAGGCAGCCAGGGGAGGAAGGACCTCCCTACTGAATCTGGTTCCTCTTTAGAGTTCTTCCTTCTAGAGTTGTTTCCTTGCCACTGTGCTTCAGATATTGGTTGGGCCTGGGTCTAAGCAGGTTTACTATAGAGCACTTTGCGACAACAGTAAAAGGGTGTCACCACACAGTGTCACCACTTGACTTTTTTCTATTATAGCCTGATTTTAAAATGGACTCAATTGAGGTTTTCTTTTGCCACTGGCCAATACACAATACCCCACAAGTGAATAAAGAATTAAAAGCGGAAATGTCTTGAGTCAATAAGTATTCAACCCCTTTGTTATAGCAAGCCTAAATAAGTTCTTAACAAGCCTAAATAAGTTCAGGAGTAAACATAGTAAACAAGTCACATAATAAGTTCTATGGACTCACTCTTTGTGCGATAATAGTGTTTAACAAGATTTTGAATGACGACCTCATCTCTGTACCCCACACATACAATCATCCGCCTTTTCCTATAGTCCACGATCAGCTCCTTTGTCTTGCTCACATTGAGGGAAAGGTTGTTGTCCTGGCACCATACTGCCAGTTCACTGACCTCCTCCCTATAGGCTGTCTCATCGTTGTTGGTGATCAGGCCTACCACTGTTGTGTCGTCAGCTAACTTAATGATGGTGTTGGAGTTGTGTTTGGCCACGCAGTCGTGGGTGAACAGGGAATACAAGAGGGGTCTAAGTACACACCCCTGAGGGGCCCTAGTGTTAAAGATCAGCGTGGAAGACGTGTTGTTGCCTGGTTATGGGTATGCTTTTAATCGTTAAGGACTGTGAAATTTTACAGTGTAAAAAATAAACTGAATGGAGCGAAGCACAGGGAAAATCCTACAGGAAAAACTGCTTTAGACTGCTTTCCAACATACCCTGTAGTTGCTTACCAAGAAGACTGTGAATATTCCTGAGTGTCTGAGTTACAGTTTTGACTTAAATCTACTTGAAAATCTATGGCAAGAACTGAAAATAGTTGTCTATGTAAGGACCGACGCTGGAGATGAGAAGCAAGTACAGGAAGTGAACATTTAATGGAAAATGGACATCAAACAAAACAAGAACAGCGTCTGGATGGGGGGAACAAAACAATAACAGCGTCGGGATGAGGGGAACAAAACAAGAACAGCGTCGGGGTGGGGGGAACAAAACAAGAACAGCGTCGGGGTGGGGGGAACAAAACAAGAACAGCGTCGGGATGAGGGGAACAAAACAAGAACAGCGTCTGGATGGGGGGAACAAAACAAGAACAGCGTCGGGGTGGGGGGAACAAAACAATAACAGCGTCGGGGTGGGGGAACAAAACAAGAACAGCGTCGGGATGAGGGGAACAAAACAATAACAGCGTCGGGGTGGGGGGAACAAAACAAGAACAGCGTCGGGGTGGGGGGAACAAAACAATAACAGCGTCTGGATGGGGGGAACAAAACAATAACAGCGTCGGGGTGGGGGGAACAAAACAAGAACAGCGTCGGGATGGGGGGAACAAAACAAGAACAGCGTCGGGGTGGGGGAACAAAACAATAACAGCATCTGGATGGGGGAACAAAACAAGAACAGCGTCGGGGTGGGGGAACAAAACAATAACAGCGTCTGGATGGGGGGAACAAAACAAGAACAGCGTCGGGGTGGGGGGAACAAAACAATAACAGCGTCGGGATGGGGGGAACAAAACAAGAACAGCGTCGGGGTGGGGGGAACAAAACAATAACAGCGTCTGGATGGGGGGACCAAAACAAGAACAGCGTCGGGGGGGGGAACAAAACAAGAACAGCGTCGGGGTGGGGGGAACAAAACAATAACAGCGTCGGGATGGGGGGAACAAAACAAGAACAGCGTCGGGGTGGGGGAACAAAACAAGAACAGCGTCGGGGTGGGGGGAACAAAACAATAACAGCGTCGGGATGGGGGAACAAAACAAGAACAGCGTCGGGGTGGGGGGAACAAAACAATAACAGCGTCGGGATGGGGGGAACAAAACAATAACAGCGTCGGGATGGGGGGAACAAAACAAGAACAGCATCGGGGTGGGGGGAACAAAACAAGAACAGCGTCGGGGTGGGGGGAACAAAACAAGAACAGCGTCTGGATGGGGGAACAAAACAAGAACAGCGTCGGGGTGGGGGGAACAAAACAAGAACAGCGTCGGGGTGGGGGGAACAAAACAAGAACAGCGTCGGGATGGGGGAACAAAACAATAACAGCGTCTGGATGGGGGAACAAAACAAGAACAGCGTCGGGGTGGGGGGAACAAAACAAGAACAGCGTCGGGGTGGGGGGAACAAAACAAGAACAGCGTCGGGGTGGGGGGAACAAAACAAGAACAGCATCTGGACGGGGGGAACAAAACAACATTACAACAATAATGCAGACACATGGGGAAAACTGAGAAACAGACAGATATAGAGGGGGAAATCAACAACGTGAAGGAGTCCAATGAGCGCTGATGCATATAATGATGGTGACAGGTGTGCGTAATGACGGGCAGCCTGGTGCCCTTGAGCGCCAGAGAGGGGGAGCGAGAGCAAGCGTAACAGTACCCCCACCCCCCTCTAGGGCCGCCACCCAGCGTCCCACCTGGGCAAGCCCGACGAGCCGGCTGAGGCATGGGAGCACGACAAACCGGCTGAGGCATGGGAGCCCGGCGATCTGGCTGAGGCGTGAAAGCATGACGATCCCATAGTGCCATGGGAGCCTGATGGGCCGGCTGAGGCGTAGGAGCCCAATGAGCCGGCTGAGGTATGACGTGGGATGGGAGCCTGCCTAGCTAACCGAGGCAAGGAAACCTCTCGAGCCAGCTAAGGCGTAGTAGCCCGTCGAGCCAGCTGAGGCACCCCCGGCAGCACCTGGACCCAACGTCACCACCAAAAACAAAAAACAAGAATTCCCTGATGCTTCAAATATTGGTCTCAGCATTCTGTAAGGACCAACACTGGAGACGAGAAATAAGTACAGGGACTGAACATTTAATGGAAAATGGACATCAAAAAACAAGAACAGCATCTGGACGGGGGGAACAAAACAAGAACAGTATCTGGACGGGGGGAACAAAACAAGAACAGCATCTGGACGGGAGGAACAAAACAAGAACAGCATCTGGACGGGGGGGAACAAAACAAGAACAGCATCTGGACGGGGGGAACAAAACAAGAACAGCATCTGGACGGGAGGAACAAAACAAGAACAGCATCTGGACGGGGGGGAACAAAACAAGAACAGCATCTGGACAGGGGGACAAAACAAGAACAGTATCTGGACGGGGGGAACAAAACAAGAACAGCATCTGGACCGGGGGAACAAAACAAGAACAGCATCTGGACGGGGGGAACAAAACAAGAACAGCATCTGGACGGGGGGAACCAAACAAGAACAGCATCTGGACGGGGGGAACAAAACAAGAACAGCATCTGGACGGGGGGAACAAAACAAGAACAGCATCTGGACGGGGGGAACAAAATGATATTATGGCAATAATGCTGACACGGGGGACAATACTGAGGAACGGACAGATATAGAGGGGACAATACTGAGGAACAGACAGATATAGAGGGGACAATACCGAGGAAGGGACAGATATAGAGGGGACAATACTGAGGAACGGACAGATATAGAGGGGACAATACTGAGGAACAGACAGATATAAAGGGGACAATACCGAGGAACGGACAGATATAGAGGGGACAATACTGAGGAACAGACAGATATAGAGGGGACAATACTGAGGAACAGACAGATATAGAGGGGACAATACTGAGGAACGGACAGATATAGAGGGGACAATACTGAGGAACGGACAGATATAGAGGGGACAATACTGAGGAACGGACAGATATAAAGGGGACAATACCGAGGAACGGACAGATATAGAGGGGACAATACAGAGGAACGGACAGATATAAAGGGGACAATACTGAGGAACGGACAGATGTAGAGGGGACAATACTGAGGAACGGACAGATATAGAGGGGACAATACTGAGGAACAGACAGATGTAGAGGGGACAATACTGAGGAACAGACAGATATAGAGGGGACAATACTGAGGAACGGACAGATATAGAGGGGACAATACTGAGGAACGGACAGATATAGAGGGGACAATACTGAGGAACGGACAGATATAAAGGGGACAATACTGAGGAACGGACAGATATAGAGGGGACAATACAGAGGAACGGACAGATATAAAGGGGACAATACTGAGGAACGGACAGATGTAGAGGGGACAATACTGAGGAACGGACAGATATAGAGGGGACAATACTGAGGAACAGACAGATGTAGAGGGGACAATACTGAGGAACGGACAGATATAGAGGGGACAATACTGAGGAACAGACAGATATAAAGGGGACAATACTGAGGAATGGACAGATGTAGAGGGGACCACACTGAGGAACAGACAGATATAGAGGGGACAATACTGAGGAACAGACAGATATAAAGGGGACAATACTGAGGAACAGACAGATATAAAGGGGACAATACTGAGGAACAGACAGATATAGAGGGGACAATACTGAGGAACAGACAGATGTAGAGGGGACAATACTGAGGAACGGACAGATATAGAGGGGACAATACTGAGGAACAGACAGATATAAAGGGGACAATACCGAGGAACGGACAGATATAGAGGGGACAATACTGAGGAACGGACAGATATAGAGGGGACAATACTGAGGAACGGACAGATATAGAGGGGACAATACTGAGGAACGGACAGATATAGAGGGGACAATACTGAGGAACGGACAGATATAGAGGGGACAATACTGAGGAACAGACAGATATAAAGGGGACAATACTGAGGAACGGACAGATGTAGAGGGGACAATACTGAGGAACAGACAGATATAGAGGGGACAATACTGAGGAACAGACAGATATAGAGGGGACAATACCGAGGAACAGACAGATATAGAGGGGACAATACTGAGGAACGGACAGATATAGAGGGGACAATACTGAGGAACAGACAGATATAAAGGGGACAATACCGAGGAACGGACAGATATAGAGGGGACAATACTGAGGAACGGACAGATATAAAGGGGACAATACTGAGGAACGGACAGATATAAAGGGGACAATACCGAGGAACGGACAGATATAGAGGGGACAATACTGAGGAACAGACAGATATAAAGGGGACAATACTGAGGAACAGACAGATATAAAGGGGACAATACTGAGGAACAGACAGATATAGAGGGGACAATACTGAGGAACGGACAGATATAGAGGGGACAATACAGAGGAACGGACAGATATAAAGGGGACAATACTGAGGAACGGACAGATGTAGAGGGGACAATACTGAGGAACGGACAGATATAGAGGGGACAATACTGAGGAACAGACAGATGTAGAGGGGACAATACTGAGGAACGGACAGATATAGAGGGGACAATACTGAGGAACAGACAGATATAAAGGGGACAATACTGAGGAACGGACAGATGTAGAGGGGACAATACTGAGGAACAGACAGATATAGAGGGGACAATACTGAGGAACAGACAGATATAAAGGGGACAATACTGAGGAACGGACAGATGTAGAGGGGACAATACTGAGGAACAGACAGATATAGAGGGGACAATACTGAGGAACGGACAGATATAAAGGGGACAATACTGAGGAACGGACAGATATAAAGGGGACAATACTGAGGAACGGACAGATGTAGAGGGGACAATACTGAGGAACGGACAGATATAAAGGGGACAATACTGAGGAACAGACAGATGTAGAGGGGACAATACTGAGGAACGGACAGATGTAGAGGGGACAATACTGAGGAACGGACAGATATAGAGGGGACAATACTGAGGAACAGACAGATGTAGAGGGGACAATACTGAGGAACGGACAGATATAGAGGGGACAATACTGAGGAACGGACAGATATAAAGGGGACAATACCGAGGAAGGGACAGATGTAGAGGGGACAATACTGAGGAACGGACAGATATAGAGGGGACAATACTGAGGAACAGACAGATATAAAGGGGACAATACCGAGGAACGGACAGATATAGAGGGGACAATACTGAGGAACGGACAGATATAGAGGGGACAATACTGAGGAACGGACAGATATAGAGGGGACAATACTGAGGAACGGACAGATATAAAGGGGACAATACCGAGGAACGGACAGATATAAAGGGGACAATACTGAGGAACAGACAGATATAGAGGGGACAATACCGAGGAACGGACAGATATAGAGGGGACAATACTGAGGAACAGACAGATATAAAGGGGACAATACCGAGGAACGGACAGATATAGAGGGGACAATACTGAGGAACGGACAGATATAGAGGGGACAATACTGAGGAACGGACAGATATAGAGGGGACAATACTGAGGAACGGACAGATATAAAGGGGACAATACCGAGGAACGGACAGATATAAAGGGGACAATACTGAGGAACAGACAGATATAGAGGGTACAATACTGAGGAACGGACAGATATAGAGGGGACAATACTGAGGAACAGACAGATATAAAGGGGACAATACCGAGGAACGGACAGATATAGAGGGGACAATACTGAGGAACGGACAGATATAAAGGGGACAATACTGAGGAACGGACAGATATAAAGGGGACAATACTGAGGAACGGACAGATATAGAGGGGACAATACTGAGGAACGGACAGATATAGAGGGGACAATACTGAGGAACAGACAGATATAAAGGGGACAATACTGAGGAACGGACAGATATAGAGGGGACAATACTGAGGAACAGACAGATATAAAGGGGACAATACTGAGGAACAGACAGATGTAGAGGGGACAATACCGAGGAACGGACAGATATAGAGGGGACAATACTGAGGAACGGACAGATATAGAGGGGACAATACTGAGGAACGGACAGATATAAAGGGGACAATACCGAGGAACGGACAGATATAAAGGGGACAATACTGAGGAACAGACAGATATAGAGGGGACAATACTGAGGAACGGACAGATATAGAGGGGACAATACTGAGGAACAGACAGATATAAAGGGGACAATACCGAGGAACGGACAGATATAGAGGGGACAATACTGAGGAACGGACAGATATAGAGGGGACAATACTGAGGAACGGACAGATATAGAGGGGACAATACTGAGGAACGGACAGATATAAAGGGGACAATACCGAGGAACGGACAGATATAAAGGGGACAATACTGAGGAACAGACAGATATAGAGGGGACAATACTGAGGAACGGACAGATATAGAGGGGACAATACTGAGGAACAGACAGATATAAAGGGGACAATACCGAGGAACGGACAGATATAGAGGGGACAATACTGAGGAACGGACAGATATAAAGGGGACAATACTGAGGAACGGACAGATATAAAGGGGACAATACCGAGGAACGGACAGATATAGAGGGGACAATACTGAGGAACAGACAGATATAAAGGGGACAATACTGAGGAACGGACAGATATAGAGGGGACAATACTGAGGAACGGACAGATATAAAGGGGACAATACCGAGGAACGGACAGATATAGAGGGGACAATACTGAGGAACGGACAGATATAAAGGGGACAATACTGAGGAACAGACAGATATAGAGGGGACAATACTGAGGAACAGACAGATATAAAGGGGACAATACTGAGGAACAGACAGATGTAGAGGGGACAATACCGAGGAACGGACAGATATAGAGGGGACAATACTGAGGAACAGACAGATATAGAGGGGACAATACTGAGGAACAGACAGATATAAAGGGGACAATACTGAGGAACGGACAGATGTAGAGGGGACAATACTGAGGAACGGACAGATATAAAGGGGACAATACTGAGGAACGGACAGATGTAGAGGGGACAATACTGAGGAACGGACAGATATAGAGGGGACAATACTGAGGAACAGACAGATGTAGAGGGGACAATACTGAGGAACAGACAGATATAGAGGGGACAATACTGAGGAACGGACAGATATAGAGGGGACAATACTGAGGAACGGACAGATATAAAGGGGACAATACCGAGGAACGGACAGATGTAGAGGGGACAATACTGAGGAACAGACAGATATAGAGGGGACAATACTGAGGAACGGACAGATATAGAGGGGACAATACTGAGGAACGGACAGATATAAAGGGGACAATACCGAGGAACGGACAGATGTAGAGGGGACAATACTGAGGAACAGACAGATATAGAGGGGACAATACTGAGGAACAGACAGATATAGAGGGGACAATACTGAGGAACAGACAGATATAGAGGGGACAATACTGAGGAACAGACAGATATAGAGGGGACAATACTGAGTAACAGACAGATATAGAGGGGACAATACTGAGGAACAGACAGATATAGAGGGGACAATACTGAGGAACGGACAGATATAAAGGGGACAATACCGAGGAACGGACAGATATAGAGGGGACAATACTGAGGAATAGACAGATATAGAGGGGACAATACCGAGGAACGGACAGATATAGAGGGGACAATACCGAGGAAGGGACAGATATAGAGGGGACAATACTGAGGAACAGACAGATATAGAGGGGACAATACCGAGGAAGGGACAGATATAGAGGGGACAATACTGAGGAACGGACAGATATAGAGGGGACAATACTGAGGAACAGACAGATATAAAGGGGACAATACCGAGGAACGGACAGATATAGAGGGGACAATACTGAGGAACGGACAGATATAGAGGGGACAATACTGAGGAACGGACAGATATAGAGGGGACAATACTGAGGAACGGACAGATATAAAGGGGACAATACCGAGGAACGGAGAGATATAAAGGGGACAATACTGAGGAACAGACAGATATAGAGGGGACAATACTGAGGAACAGACAGATATAAAGGGGACAATACTGAGGAACAGACAGATGTAGAGGGGACAATACCGAGGAACGGACAGATATAGAGGGGACAATACTGAGGAACGGACAGATATAAAGGGGACAACACTGAGGTACAGACAGATGTAGAGGGGACAATACTGAGGAACAGACAGATATAGAGGGGACAATACCGAGGAATGGACAGATATAGAGGGGACAATACTGAGGAACAGACAGATATAGAGGGGACAATACTGAGGAACAGACAGATATAAAGGGGACAATACTGAGGAACGGACAGATGTAGAGGGGACAATACTGAGGAACGGACAGATATAGAGGGGACAATAATGAGGAACGGACAGATATAGAGGGGACAATACTGAGGAACGGACAGATATAAAGGGGACAATACTGAGGAACGGACAGATATAAAGGGGACAATACTGAGGAACGGACAGATATAAAGGGGACAATATTGAGGAACGGACAGATGTAGAGGGGACAATACTGAGGAACGGACAGATGTAGAGGGGACAATACTGAGGAACGGACAGATATAAAGGGGACAATACTGAGGAACGGACAGATGTAGAGGGGACAATACTGAGGAACGGACAGATATAAAGGGGACAATACCGAGGAACGGACAGATATAGAGGGGACAATACTGAGGAACGGACAGATGTAGAGGGGACAATACTGAGGAACGGACAGATGTAGAGGGGACAATACTGAGGAACGGACAGATATAGAGGGGACAATACTGAGGAACGGACAGATGTAGAGGGGACAATACTGAGGAACGGACAGATATAAAGGGGACAATACTGAGGAACAGACAGATATAGAGGGGACAATACTGAGGAACGGACAGATATAAAGGGGACAATACTGAGGAACGGACAGATGTAGAGGGGACAATACTGAGGAACGGACAGATATAGAGGGGACAATACTGAGGAACAGACAGATGTAGAGGGGACAATACTGAGGAACAGACAGATATAGAGGGGACAATACTGAGGAACGGACAGATATAGAGGGGACAATACTGAGGAACGGACAGATATAAAGGGGACAATACCGAGGAACGGACAGATGTAGAGGGGACAATACTGAGGAACAGACAGATATAGAGGGGACAATACTGAGGAACGGACAGATATAGAGGGGACAATACTGAGGAACGGACAGATATAAAGGGGACAATACCGAGGAACGGACAGATGTAGAGGGGACAATACTGAGGAACAGACAGATATAGAGGGGACAATACTGAGGAACAGACAGATATAGAGGGGACAATACTGAGGAACAGACAGATATAGAGGGGACAATACTGAGGAACAGACAGATATAGAGGGGACAATACTGAGGAACAGACAGATATAGAGGGGACAATACTGAGGAACAGACAGATATAGAGGGGACAATACTGAGGAACGGACAGATATAAAGGGGACAATACCGAGGAACGGACAGATATAGAGGGGACAATACTGAGGAATAGACAGATATAGAGGGGACAATACCGAGGAACGGACAGATATAGAGGGGACAATACTGAGGAACAGACAGATATAGAGGGGACAATACTGAGGAACAGACAGATATAGAGGGGACAATACTGAGGAACAGACAGATATAGAGGGGACAATACAGAGGAACAGACAGATATAGAGGGGACAATCAACAACGTGAAGGAGTCCAGGTGAGTCCAATGAGTGATGATGCACGTAATGATGGTGACAGGTGTGTACAATGAAGGACAGCCTGGCGCCCTCGAGCGCCAGAGAGGGGAAGCGGGAGCAGGCGTAACAGTCTAGCAATGATAAACAACCAATTAGAGCTCACATCATTTTGAAAATAATAATGGGCAAATGTTGTACAATCCAGGTGTGGAAAGCTCTTTGAGACACTGTTTCTACAAAATATTGACTCAGGGGTGTGAATTCTTATGTAAATGAGATACTTCTGTATTTCACTTTGTCATTATGGAGTATTGTGTGTAGATGGGTGAGAGAATGTTTTTATTGAATCCATTTTGAATTCCGGCTGTAACACAACCAAATGTGGAATAAGTCAAGAGATATGAATACTTTCTGAAGGCACTGTAAATACATTTGATTTATTGAACTACTGTTTCTCTCTCTGTCTTCCAGAGCAGTCCTGATCAGTCTGCGTATCCTAGCCAACATCCTGGTCCTTCTCTCTCTGGCTGGCAGCATTTATATAATCTACTTTGTGGTGGACCGCTCCCAGAAACTAGAGCTGGAGAAGCCAGAGCTAACACTATGGGAGAAGAATGAGGTAGCTAGCTACAGTATACACTGAGTATACCAAACATTAGGAACACCTGCCCTGTGTCCCCTTTAAGGTACAGCCTCAGTTCATTGGGGCATGGACTCTACAAGAAAGTGTTCCACAGGGATGCTGGCCCATGTTGACACCAATACTTCCCACAGTTGGCTGGATGTTCTTCGGGTGGTGGGCCATTCTTGATACACATGGGAAACTGTTGAGTGTGAAAAACCCAGCAGCGTTGCAGTTCTTGTCACAAACCGGTGCGACCTGGCACCTACTACCATACTCCGTTCAAAGCTACTTAAATGTTTTGTCTTGCCCATTCAACCTCTGAATGACACACATACGCAATCAATGTCTCAATTTTCTCAGTGCTTAAAAATCCTTCCCCTTCATGTACACTGATTTAAGTGGATTTAACAAGTGACATCAGTAAGGGATCATAGCTTTAACCTGTATTCACCAGGTCACGAAAGTGTTCCACAGGGATGCTGGCCCATGTTGACACCAATACTTCCCACAGTTGGCTGGATGTTCTTCGGGTGGTGGGCCATTCTTGATACACATGGGAAACTGTTGAGTGTGAAAAACCCAGCAGCGTTGCAGTTCTTGTCACAAACCGGTGCGACCTGGCACCTACTACCATACTCCGTTCAAAGCTACTTAAATGTTTTGTCTTGCCCATTCAACCTCTGAATGACACACATACGCAATCAATGTCTCAATTTTCTCAGTGCTTAAAAATCCTTCCCCTTCATGTACACTGATTTAAGTGGATTTAACAAGTGACATCAGTAAGGGATCATAGCTTTAACCTGTATTCACCAGGTCAGTCTATGTCATGGAAAGAGCAGCTGTTCTTAATGTTTTGTAAGTAGGCTTACTCTGAGTCCAGGAAACCTGACAAGATTGTGTTTAACTTGGTTGATGGATTATGGCTACTGTATATCATTTTGGGCACTTGATTTCCCTGATGACCAAGACTAATGTGACAAGACTTCAATTACATCGTGCCTTGTGTTTCTCTCGCATCATTTCCTGTCAGGATGCTGTAATAAAGGCGTTAATGTGAACCTGGAGACCAATAGGGAGACTGCTATCACCAGCCACATGTATCACCATCTGTGCATGACAGCTGATCATTTAGTTCAGTTCAGGATAATGGATGTCTGTAGGGCTTTGATAATATAACTGTTTCCACTACCCTGATGTCACTGCCTGGACTGATAGTGTTTTCAAGACAACTGGGAACTCTGGAGAAGAAAAACAGGTCAAATCATGACATCAGTGATCTTCAGGTCGGAAAGTCAAAGCTCTAGAAAGATGCCAGAGTTTCCGACTTGGAATTCTGAGTTGGACAGCCTCTAGCTCCTAACTGCTTGCTCCTCCGATGCCTCCATATATTAGTGAAAAGAGAAGAGAAGGTCCTGATACAATGACTCCTTATGATGTCATCAGGCATATATGAAGGTGTCTATTTTATAACATGATGTCATATCCTGTTTCCTGTCCCAGGTGAGTGTGGTGGTGTCCCTCATCACCATGATTGCCCCGTCTGCCTTTGAGCTGGTGGCTCAGCTGGAGATGTACCATCCCAGGACCTCCCTCCGCTTCCAGCTGGCCAGGTCTGACTCTGGCAGCACCTCAAATCTCACTTCTTCACACTTAACATTGCGTTTCACAGATACAGTAGAGTATCGATGAAATTGGATTCATATTTTGACATGTAACTACACCGCAGCTGTACTGTTTGTTAATGTTGCTACTAACTTGATTTTAGCTTGTTTTCTTTCTTTTGTAATGCAGTGAATGTTTTGTCTCCTCGCCACAGAGTCCTGGTGTTGTATCTGGGTAACCTTTACAGCCTCATCATTGCCCTTCTGGACAAGGTCAACAGTATGAGTATGGCGTCAGCTGCTGCAGCTGTAAGTAGTCCTGCTGAGATTGAGGCGTTCCTAATGTGGACATTAGGACATATTGTGCCGTAGACCCCAATCAATAAATAAATGTTACTGTTATTGCTGATGTTAATGTCAATGCTTTTTAAAAATTATTATTAGATTTTTTTAAACTTTAGTTAACTAGGCAAGTCAGTTAAGAACAAATTCTTATTTACAATGACGGCCTACCCCAGACGGCGCCTTATGGACTCCCGATCACGCCTGGATGTGATGCAGCCTGGATGCTACTGTTAACAACAATCTTGATCTGTAAATGTGTGGAGGGTTTAGAAAACAAAGGAATGAAATGATGGAAATGTTCATACATTTAAAGCTCTGATTGACTGATGGATGGATAGACAGACTGACTGGTTGATTGGTTGATTGATCATCAATAGTTCTGATGGATTATTTCCAGGCCGCTGCCTCTGTGGTTTCGGGGAACTTGTCTGACTCCACGGCATTCATGGCGACCATCTCCCAGCCGGGGAGACGAGCCTCTCCACCCTCGTATCCGACATCTCCATCTCTGAAAACCACAACAGCACCATAGCGACCATTGCCATGGTGCTGGATGTCAACACCAGCATCAGCACCAGCAAGGTCACCATGGCAACCCTGTACAACCACACTGGGATGTTTGAGCAGAACAAGCAGAAGAAACCGGACGAGTGCTGGGAGACCTACGTTGGACAGGTGCAGAAGTTCATTCCTTGTCATTCGTTCATTCGCTCATTTGTAAATTTGTCTATTCGTTCATTTGTTCCTTCATATATTTGTCCATTCATTTCTTAATGAATTAATTCGTTAATCTGTCCATTTGTCCATTCATTCATCTCTTAACGTTAATTGAGCAACCCTTTACAGAGAAAGTGTACTAACAACTGTTCCGTGAAGGTCGAGACCTTTTGCATCGGCCAGAGTAGAACTGTTACAGGGACACTTCATCATCAACCTGACAATGTACATGACTACATACAGTTGAAGTTGGAAGTGTACATACAGTTAGGTTGGAGTCATTAAAACTATTTTTCAACCACTCCACAAATTTCTTGTTAACAAACTATAGTTTTGGCAAGTCGGTTAGGACATCTACTTTTTCCAACAATTGCTTACTGACAGATTATTTCACTTATAATTCACTGTATCACAATTCCAGTGGGTCAGAAGTTTACATACACTAAGTTGACTGTGCCTTTAAACAGCTTGGAAAATTCCAGAAAATTATGTCATGGCTTTAGAAGCCTCTGATAGGCTAATTGACTTCATTTGAGTCAATTGGAGGTGTACCTGTGGATGTATTTCAAAGCCTACCTTCAAACTCAGTGCCACTTTGCTTGACATCATGGTAAAATCAAAAGAAATCAGCCAAGACCTTAGAAAAAATATTGTAGACCTCCACAAGTCTGGTTCATCCTTGGGAGCAATTTCCAAACGCCTGAAGGTACCACGTTCATCTGTACAAATAATAGTACACAAGTATAAACACCATGGGACCACGCAGCCATCATACCGCTCATTAAGGAGACGCGTTCTGTCACCTAGAGATGAAAGTACTTTGTTGTGAAAAGTTCAAATCATTCCCAGAACAACAGCAAAGGACCTTGTGAAGATGCTGGAGGTAACCTTTACAAAAGTATCTGTATCCACAGTAAAACGAGTCCTATACTGACATAACCTGAAAGGCCACTCAGCAAGGAAGAAGCCACTGATCCAAAACCAAACTAAGGTTTGCAACTGCACATGGGGACACTTCACAAAATAGATCATCATGAGGACGGAAAATTATGTGGATATATTGAAGCAACATCTCAAGACATCAGTCAGGAAGTTAAAGCTTGGTCGCAAATAGGTCTTCCAAATGGACAATGACCCAAAGCATACTTCCAAAGTTGTGGCAAAATGGCTTAAGGTGTCAAGGTATTGGAGTGGCCATCACAAAGTCCTGACCTCAATCCTATAGAACATTTGTCGGCATAACTGAAAAAGCAGGCAAGGAGGAAAACAAACCTTACTCAGTTCCACCAACTCTGTCAGGAGGAATGGGCCAAAATTCACCCAACTTATTGTGGGAAGCTTGTGGAAGGCTACCCAAAACGTTTGACCCAAGTTAAACAATTTAAAGGCAATGCTACCAAATACTAATTGTGAACTTCTGTAAACTTCTGACCCACTGGGAATGTGATGAAAGAAATGAAAGCTGAAATAAATCATTCTCTCTACTATTATTCTGACAATTCACATTCTTAAAATAAAATGGTGATCCTAACATGACCTAAGACAGGGAATTTGTACTAGGATTAAATGTCAGGAATTGTGAAAAACTGAGTTTAAATGTATTTGGCTAAGGTGTATTATAAACTTCCGACTTCAACTGTAAGGCATTCATACCATTTTCATGAAATCATTCATAACACCTTTATGGGTGCTGTGGTATCCTTCATAACACCTTTATGAATGCTGTGGTATCATTCACAACACCTTTATGAATGCTGTGGTATCCTTCATAACACCTTTATGAATGTTGTGGTATCATTCACAACACCTTTATGAATGCTGTGGTATCATTCATAACACCTTTATGAATGCTGTGGTATCATTCACAACACCTTTATGGGTGATGTTGTATCATTCATAACACCTTTATGAGTGCTGTGGTATCATTCACAACACCTTTATTAATGCTGTGGTATCATTCACAACACCTTTATGAATGCTGTGGTATCATTCACAACACCTTTATGAATGCTGTGGTATCATTCATAACACCTTTATGAATTATGTGGTATCATTCATAACACCTTTATGAATGCTGTGGTATCATTCACAACACCTTTATGAATGCTGTGGTATCATTCACAACACCTTTATGAATGACGTGGTATCATTCATAACACCTTTATGAATGCTGTGGTATCATTCATAACACCTTTATGAATGATGTGGTATCATTCACAACACCTTTATGAATGCTGTGGTATCATTCACAACACCTTTATGAATGCTGTGCTATCATTCATAACACCTTTATGAATTCTGTGGTATCATTCACAACACCTTATGAATGCTGTGGTATCATTCATAACACCTTTATGAATGCTGTGGTATCATTCATAACACCTTTATGAATGCTGTGGTATCATTCATAACACCTTTATGAATGCTGTGGTATCATTCATAACACCTTTATGAATGCTGAAGTATCATTCACAACACCGTTATGAATGCTGTGGTATTATTCACAACACCATTATGAATGCTGTGGTATCATTCACAACACCTTTATGAATGCTGAAGTATCATTCACAACACCTTTATGAATGCTGTGGTATCATTCATAACACCTTTATGAGTGCTGTGGTATCATTCATAACACCTTTATGAATGATGTGGTATCATTCATAACACCTTTATGAATGCTGAAGTATCATTCACAACACCGTTATGAATGCTGTGGTATTATTCACAACACCTTTATGAATGCTGTGGTATCATTCACAACACCTTTATGAATGCTGAAGTATCATTCACAACACCTTTATGAATGCTGTGGTATCATTCGCAACACATTTATGAATGCTGTGGTATCATTCACAACACCTTTATGAATGCTGTGGTATCATTCACAACACCTTTATGAATGCTGAGGTATCATTCATAACACCTTTCTGTATAATTTATAACAACATCCATAACACATACATTCAGCATCATTCACAAGGAGTCTTCAAAATAAAAGTCCCCTAGAATAGATCTTTGTCTATTGTACAAAGGAAATGTGTATTACTACTGTCGCAGTAATCTATTATGAAACATAACACTGGAGTAGTTCAACCATGTCAGCCTAAGCACTCTGTGTGTACGATAAGCACCAATAACTATTACCGTTTTAGATCATTCTGTCTGTACACAGACCTAATAATCAACAGTCTCATCCCTCAGACAGTTATCCTTAATACCTCTTAAAGACATTATGCCCAACAAGAAAAATGAAAATGCCTTGTCCTGTGATTGTTTCCCCCTAAACAATAGATTGAGTATGGATTGAAACGTACCCAGGCAGACGTTCAGGTAATGAAGCTGTCACTAGGCCAAGGATGAAAAACAGATGACTTGTTCTTGGTGCAGATCAATAGGAGGTTATATCGTGTATCGTCGTCTCAGGAGTGGATATTCTCAACAGGAAAATGACATCATATAATTAGCAGACCTGGGTTCAAATTATATGTTTTTATATTTTCAAATGCTTGATCGAGCTTTCAACCAATAGTGAAGTCCCCAAAAGTGCAAGAACCCAGGTCTGAAAAGTATAGCTTGGTGATCCATTTCCAATGAGTTTTGTGCAGTTAGGACAAATGTAATGAGTTTTTCTGAAAGACATACAGTATGCATTTTGTTAATTTAGCAGGCGCTCTTATCCAGAGCGACTTACATTCAAATAAGGTCTGTAAAACAATCACATGTCACAGTCACTCCAAGTAAAACTTCCCTCAATAAAGCTGACAGTGACATCAGTGCTAGTAGGTGTTAGCTCGTCATTACAGAATGACCAGAGTTGCCTTAAAGACAGATAGTTACCAGACAGTAACAGTAACAGTACGTTTCTTTATGCTCACATGTTTCTATGTGTTGTATTGTAGGAGATGTTGAAGCTGTCTATCATCGATATGATCTTCACGGTGGCCAGTATCCTGTTGATAGACTTCATCAGAGGGCTGGTGGTCAGGTATCTGAGTGACTGCTGCTGCTGGGACCTGGAGAGCAAGTTTGTACGTACTCAACCTCCATTCAAAAAGTATTTGTTTACTTTCAAATAGTCTAGCTGTGCTTAACTGAGCTTGCTTGGTGCAATAGAATA
Source organism: Oncorhynchus masou masou (assembly GCF_036934945.1). Lineage (NCBI taxonomy): Eukaryota > Metazoa > Chordata > Actinopteri > Salmoniformes > Salmonidae > Oncorhynchus > Oncorhynchus masou. Next base: position 24,034 of record NW_027004509.1, read on the forward strand.
GTCCCGAAAGTGCAAATACTGCCCATATGGTACTCCAGGCAAGCTCAAAGATTTGAAAGAAAACAAATACTGTTTGAACCCAAGGGTGATTGTGACTGTGTCGTTATCGTCTGATTACAGTTGACGTCTGGATAAGTGCAAACTATGTTGAAGTGCAGTACGGTTTGCAAGTCACATGCTTTTGAATGACATGCTTTTGAATTGCTCCTGGTAACGTTGTGGTTTAGTCCACGCCATCACGGCAGGCCCAAGCTGTTGCATCTATCAGGAGTCCACTTTATGTTAAGACATTTGACTTCGTCATCAATATATTTGATGAAGTAATTCAAGGTTTAATTAATGTCACCCTTTCTGTTTCCCACCTGGCAGCCTGAGTATGGGGAATTGAAGGTTTAATTAATGTCATCCTTTCTGTTTCCCACCTGGCAGCCTGAGTATGGGGAATTGAAGGTTTAATTAATGTCACCCTTTCTGTTTCCCACCTGGCAGCCTGAGTATGGGGAATTGAAGGTTTAATTAATGTCACCCTTTCTGTTTCCCACCTGGCAGCCTGAGTATGGGGAATTGAAGGTTTAATTAATGTCACCCTTTCTGTTTCCCACCTGGCAGCCTGAGTATGGGGAATTGAAGGTTTAATTAATGTCATCCTTTCTGTTTCCCACCTGGCAGCCTGAGTATGGGGAATTGAAGGTTTAATTAATGTCACCCTTTCTGTTTCCCACCTGGCAGCCTGAGTATGGGGAATTGAAGGTTTAATTAATGTCACCCTTTCTGTTTCCCACCTGGCAGCCTGAGTATGGGGAATTGAAGGTTTAATTAATGTCACCCTTTCTGTTTCCCACCTGGCAGCCTGAGTATGGGGAATTGAAGGTTTAATTAATGTCACCCTTTCTGTTTCCCACCTGGCAGCCTGAGTATGGGGAATTGAAGGTTTAATTAATGTCACCCTTTTCTGTTTCCCACCTGGCAGCCTGAGTATGGGGAATTCAAGGTTTAATTAATGTCACCCTTTCTGTTTCCCACCTGGCAGCCTGAGTATGGGGAATTGAAGGTTTAATTAATGTCACCCTTTCTGTTTCCCACCTGGCAGCCTGAGTATGGGGAATTGAAGGTTTAATTAATGTCACCCTTTCTGTTTCCCACCTGGCAGCCTGAGTATGGGGAATTGAAGGTTTAATTAATGTCACCCTTTCTGTTTCCCACCTGGCAGCCTGAGTATGGGGAATTGAAGGTTTAATTAATGTCATCCTTTCTGTTTCCCACCTGGCAGCCTGAGTATGGGGAATTGAAGGTTTAATTAATGTCACCCTTTCTGTTTCCCACCTGGCAGCCTGAGTATGGGGAATTGAAGGTTTAATTAATGTCACCCTTTCTGTTTCCCACCTGGCAGCCTGAGTATGGGGAATTGAAGGTTTAATTAATGTCACCCTTTCTGTTTCCCACCTGGCAGCCTGAGTATGGGGAATTGAAGGTTTAATTAATGTCACCCTTTCTGTTTCCCACCTGGCAGCCTGAGTATGGGGAATTGAAGGTTTAATTAATGTCACCCTTTCTGTTTCCCACCTGGCAGCCTGAGTATGGGGAATTCAAGGTTTAATTAATGTCACCCTTTCTGTTTCCCACCTGGCAGCCTGAGTATGGGGAATTGAAGGTTTAATTAATGTCACCCTTTCTGTTTCCCACCTGGCAGCCTGAGTATGGGGAATTGAAGGTTTAATTAATGTCACCCTTTCTGTTTCCCACCTGGCAGCCTGAGTATGGGGAATTGAAGGTTTAATTAATGTCACCCTTTCTGTTTCCCACCTGGCAGCCTGAGTATGGGGAATTCAAGGTTTAATTAATGTCACCCTTTCTGTTTCCCACCTGGCAGCCTGAGTATGGGGAATTCAAGGTTTAATTAATGTCACCCTTTCTGTTTCCCACCTGGCAGCCTGAGTATGGGGAATTCAAGGTTTAATTAATGTCACCCTTTCTGTTTCCCACCTGGCAGCCTGAGTATGGGGAATTGAAGGTTTAATTAATGTCACCCTTTCTGTTTCCCACCTGGCAGCCTGAGTATGGGGAATTGAAGGTTTAATTAATGTCACCCTTTCTGTTTCCCACCTGGCAGCCTGAGTATGGGGAATTGAAGGTTTAATTAATGTCACCCTTTCTGTTTCCCACCTGGCAGCCTGAGTATGGGGAATTGAAGGTTTAATTAATGTCACCCTTTCTGTTTCCCACCTGGCAGCCTGAGTATGGGGAATTGAAGGTTTAATTAATGTCACCCTTTCTGTTTCCCACCTGGCAGCCTGAGTATGGGGAATTGAAGGTTTAATTAATGTCACCCTTTCTGTTTCCCACCTGGCAGCCTGAGTATGGGGAATTCAAGGTTTAATTAATGTCACCCTTTCTGTTTCCCACCTGGCAGCCTGAGTATGGGGAATTGAAGGTTTAATTAATGTCACCCTTTCTGTTTCCCACCTGGCAGCCTGAGTATGGGGAATTGAAGGTTTAATTAATGTCACCCTTTCTGTTTCCCACCTGGCAGCCTGAGTATGGGGAATTGAAGGTTTAATTAATGTCACCCTTTCTGTTTCCCACCTGGCAGCCTGAGTATGGGGAATTCAAGGTTTAATTAATGTCACCCTTTCTGTTTCCCACCTGGCAGCCTGAGTATGGGGAATTCAAGGTTTAATTAATGTCACCCTTTCTGTTTCCCACCTGGCAGCCTGAGTATGGGGAATTGAAGGTTTAATTAATGTCACCCTTTCTGTTTCCCACCTGGCAGCCTGAGTATGGGGAATTGAAGGTTTAATTAATGTCACCCTTTCTGTTTCCCACCTGGCAGCCTGAGTATGGGGAATTCAAGGTTTAATTAATGTCACCCTTTCTGTTTCCCACCTGGCAGCCTGAGTATGGGGAATTGAAGGTTTAATTAATGTCACCCTTTCTGTTTCCCACCTGGCAGCCTGAGTATGGGGAATTGAAGGTTTAATTAATGTCACCCTTTCTGTTTCCCACCTGGCAGCCTGAGTATGGGGAATTGAAGGTTTAATTAATGTCACCCTTTTCTGTTTCCCACCTGGCAGCCTGAGTATGGGGAATTCAAGGTTTAATTAATGTCACCCTTTCTGTTTCCCACCTGGCAGCCTGAGTATGGGGAATTGAAGGTTTAATTAATGTCACCCTTTCTGTTTCCCACCTGGCAGCCTGAGTATGGGGAATTGAAGGTTTAATTAATGTCACCCTTTCTGTTTCCCACCTGGCAGCCTGAGTATGGGGAATTGAAGGTTTAATTAATGTCACCCTTTCTGTTTCCCACCTGGCAGCCTGAGTATGGGGAATTCAAGGTTTAATTAATGTCACCCTTTCTGTTTCCCACCTGGCAGCCTGAGTATGGGGAATTCAAGGTTTAATTAATGTCACCCTTTCTGTTTCCCACCTGGCAGCCTGAGTATGGGGAATTCAAGGTTTAATTAATGTCACCCTTTCTGTTTCCCACCTGGCAGCCTGAGTATGGGGAATTGAAGGTTTAATTAATGTCACCCTTTCTGTTTCCCACCTGGCAGCCTGAGTATGGGGAATTGAAGGTTTAATTAATGTCACCCTTTCTGTTTCCCACCTGGCAGCCTGAGTATGGGGAATTCAAGGTTTAATTAATGTCACCCTTTCTGTTTCCCACCTGGCAGCCTGAGTATGGGGAATTCAAGGTTTAATTAATGTCACCCTTTCTGTTTCCCACCTGGCAGCCTGAGTATGGGGAATTGAAGGTTTAATTAATGTCACCCTTTCTGTTTCCCACCTGGCAGCCTGAGTATGGGGAATTGAAGGTTTAATTAATGTCACCCTTTCTGTTTCCCACCTGGCAGCCTGAGTATGGGGAATTGAAGGTTTAATTAATGTCACCCTTTCTGTTTCCCACCTGGCAGCCTGAGTATGGGGAATTCAAGGTTTAATTAATGTCACCCTTTCTGTTTCCCACCTGGCAACCTGAGTATGGGGAATTGAAGGTTTAATTAATGTCACCCTTTCTGTTTCCCACCTGGCAGCCTGAGTATGGGGAATTGAAGGTTTAATTAATGTCACCCTTTCTGTTTCCCACCTGGCAGCCTGAGTATGGGGAATTGAAGGTTTAATTAATGTCACCCTTTCTGTTTCCCACCTGGCAGCCTGAGTATGGGGAATTCAAGATAGCTGAGAATGTCCTCCACCTGATATATAACCAAGGAATGATCTGGTATGTCACATTCTACTGGATTTGTCACTTCATCTATTCTTTCTTTTTATACGACAGTGGAGTTCCACTCAACCTTTCACATTGTTTAAACCCTGGTCTCCAGTGGGGAGGCATTTTACATTGACATGTTTGTAATTTATCACTCTTATCCCGAGGAATTAGGGTCAAAGGTCCTTCTCAAGGGAAACACCGACAGTTTTATTCCCCAAGTCAACTCGGGGATCCGAACCAGTGACCTTTCAGTTACTGACCCAACACTCTTACCCGCTAGGATACCTGCCACCCTAGGAAAATGTGCTTATTGATGGGAGTGTTACGCACCCACTCCACCACGGCTCGGAACGTATTTTTCTCTTCTGTCATATGATATTGGTCTTTGCTGTTGAGCTTTCAGACATCAGATACAACATAGACAGTAGATGGAACTAGGACCCAGAGTTCATCCTCAAGTCACATTGCCAGAAAAACTCCAGTGAGAGATATAACACACTCTCTCACACTTCAATTCTATGTTCACTTTAACCAATTTGTTTACAATGTGTGGAAACGTTGTGTAAATTCCTCTGTATGTATAACGGCTCTAAATGATGTATATTGCTAGCAGCACCATATCACAAGTGACATTCTGACTGTGAAAATGTGATTGGCTATTAATGGTGATTCTGATTCTAATGTAGAAGGTAATGTGCCCATATTAGCTATAATATATAGCCCAGTACTTCTATAAAAGGCAACGTTACTAAGGGCAGGACAGCCCCTGACCCAGAGTAATATGCTATGTTATGTGTGATTGTGGAGCCAACTAACTGGTTCCCCATTAATCACGCCATCCCTTCACATGGTTTAGGAATAGTTACAGACACATTCACAGATAAGACAAGCTGTCAGGATTTGGCCAGGGTTGTTCCGGGTTTTGGTCACTAGATGCCCCCATTGTGCTTTTTGACCTTATGTTTTTTCCCTTGTTCCCCATTATTATTTGCACCTGTGCCTCGTTTCCCCTGATTGTATTTAAACCCTTAGTTTCCCTCAGTTCTGTGCTCTGTGTTTGTATGTTAGCACCCAGCCCTAGTGTTCTGTGTATTCTTGTCGATTCCGGTGGATGCGCTTGTGGAATTCTGTTTTTGTTTTTGAGGATCTCTTGAGGCTTTTTTGTGCTATTCCTACCACCTTTTGGATTTGCCATTTTTGTATTTAAGGACTTCTCCTTTTTACTTTATTAAATACACCGTCTTAAGTACTGCTGTGTCTGCCTCATCTTCTGGGTTCTGCTGACTATTCGTGGCTCAGTTGGTTAAGTGACTGTTTCTCACTCCGGAGACCCAGGTTCGTAACCGGGTCCTGACACAAGCCTGACCTCTCCCCTCTCTGGGCCCCAAGTAACTGAGCCTTAGCTGAGAAGGGATAACTGCAAACTGCCAACCCTGTATTCCAAAGAGATACATTCTAATGACAAGTATCTCACAAGCATATTATGAAAATAAAACATCTATGTTACCCAACTAATTCTGATTCATCCCCAACAATGGATAGTATTACCTCTGTTCATTCCACACCTCTGCAGTTAGATGGACAGTATTACCTCTGTTCATTCCACAGGGGGGAGGCTGGAGGAGCTCCATTAGCAGGGGTGTAAATCTGTCCCTCTCTCTGTGTCCTCTGGCTCCTTCACAGAGTGAGGACATTCTTCTCCAACCCCCCCCACCCATCTCTCTCTCTGTGTTCTCTGGCTCTTTCACAGAGTGGGGACATTCTTCTCCAACCCCCCCTCCCTCTGGCTTTCCCTTTCTCTCTGTCTTTCTCTCTCACATCATTGTCATAATAGTGACATAAACACATTAATACATGACAGCTGATGTCATCTAATGGTAACTGACTTTACACCGTCACTACACAAACTGCTGTGTAGGTAACCTTGTCGGCTCATGTATACATTATGATTTTTCAGCTCCACTTCTCCCCCCCTTCTCTCTCTCTCCCTATCTCTCTCTCTCTCTCTCTCTCTCTCTCTAGGATGGGTTCGTTCTTCTCTCCCTGTCTGCCTGCCTTTAATGTGTTGAAGCTGATAGGCTTGATGTACCTGAGGAGTTGGGCTGTGCTCACCTGTAACGTCCCTCACCAACAGGTGTTCAGAGCATCCAGGTCAGGGGCAGAGACACACACACACACACACACAGGCATGGACACACACAGGCACACACACACACAGTCATGCACACACACACAAACACACACACAAGCACACACGCACACAGGCACACAAGCACACACACACACAGGAACACAAACACTTTGGCACACACACTTTGGCACACACACACACACACACAGGCACACACACAGGCACACACACACAGGCACACACACAGGCACACACACACACACAGGCACGCACACACACACACACACACACACACACACAGGCACGCACACACACACACACACAGAGTAACACACACACACATTGGCACACACACACACACAGGCACACACAAAACACACACACACACAGGCACACACACACACACAAGCACACACACACACACACAAGCACACACATAGACAGGCACACACACACACACAAGCACACACACACAGGCACACACACACACACAGGCACATACACACACACACACACACACACATATTGGCACACACACACACATTGGCACACACACACACAGGCACACACACACACACACACACACACAAGCACACACACACAAGCACAGGCACACACACACACACACAAGCACACACAAGCACACACACACAGGAACACACACACACAGGAACACACACACACACGGGCAAACACACAGGCACACACACACACACACATTGGCACACACACACACACAGGCACACACACACACAGGCACACACACACACACACACAGGCACACACACACACACACAAGCACACACACAGGAACACACACACACAGGCACACACACACACACACACACACACAGGCACACACACACACACACACACACACACAAGCACACACACACATACAAGCAAACACACACACAGAAACACACACACAGGCACACAAACACACACAGGCACACACACACACAAGCACACACACACACAAGCCAACACACAAGCACACACACAGGCACACACACACACACACAAGCACACACACACACAAGCACACACACAGGCACACACACACACACACACAAGCACACACACACACGGGCACACACACAGGTACACACACACACACAGGTACACACACACACACAGGTACATACACACACAGGTACACACACACACAGGTACACACACACACAGGTACACACAAACACAGGCACATACACACACAGGTACATACACACACATATAGTGCACTGGGAAAGTATTTAGACCTCTTGAGTTTTTCCACATTCTGTTGCATTTAAAAAATAATAATTCTCATCAATCTACACACAATACCCCATAATGTCAAAGCAAAACAGGGTTTATAGACATTTTTGCAAATGTATAAAAACTAATAAATAGATGTAAATTATAAAATTAAGTAAATAATAAACCTTATTTACATAAGTATTCAGAGTCTTTGCTTTGAGACTCAAAATTGAGCTCAGGTGCAGCCTAGCCAAACTGAGCAATCAAGGTAGATGGGCCTTGGTCTAGGAGGTGACCAAGAACCCGATGGTCACTTTGACAGAACTCCAGAGTTCCTTTGTGGAGATGGGAGAACCTTCCAGAAGGACAACCATCTCTGGAGCACTCCACCAATCAGGTCTTTATGGTAGAGCCTCTCCTCAGGTAAAGATTAACGGAGGAAAATACAGAGAGATCCTTGAAGAAAACCTGCTCCAGTGTGCTCAGGACCACAGACTGGGGCGAAGGTTCACCTTCCAACAGGACAACAACCCTAAGCACAAAACCCCCCAGATTTCATCCATTTTAGAATAGGGTTGAATGTGGAAAAAGTCAAGGGGTCTGAATAATTTCCCAAAGCACTGTACATATACACACACTCATACTGGATGAGCATGTTCAGAAGACACAGCCACTCTACCATTCACTTCTCTCTCTCTCTCTCTCTCTCTCTCTCTCTCTCTCTCTCTCTCTCTCTCTCTCTCTTTTAGACTGATGAATACATAATAAACAGTACCACTAAAAACTAACATTACATAACAGCATTGTGCGACACTGCCTCTTCGAGACAGTGAGTGAGTCTGATTCACTCTGGGCCTATAATCCTGGTTCTGTGGTTCTGGCTCTCTGGCTCAGTGGTTCTGGTTCTGTGGTTCTGGTCTCATTACTCCTCTCCTCCCCTCCCATCGGATCATATTTTCCAGCTCTGTGGAGAGAGAGAACAAAATGAGCACATCTCTGTGATGAGCTACTACACTGCTCCATCAAACACACGCACGCACGCAAACGCAAACACACACACACACACACACACACACACACACACACACACACACACACACACACACACACACACACACACACACACACACACACACACACACACACACAGAGTGGGCCTGCAGGCACTCAGCCCACTCTGATTTATGTAACGAGTCTGTTGCTGCCTCTTTCAGGCCTTATCAGTCACTCTCAGATGTACAGGAAAATACACACTTATGCAAGCGCACACACACACCATACTCTTCACTTGGTTATGTAAAATAGCATGATAGTTTAAAGAAATAGAATGATATGAATAAATAGTATATGTGACTCACCACCTGGATTTGGTCTTCATTAAGTAGCAATATTTGAAATGATGTATTTTCCATTGGGTAAAAGTAGAGACTCAGTGCTACCAAAATGGTAGATCATACACTGCATTTTGGAGGAACCATGGGAAAGTAATTATCTGGAAGTTGATAAGCTTTGAAACTTACTTTTGAGAAAATGGCATTTGAATGTTTTGATATCTAGTGAAGAGCTCTCCTATGTCTACACCCATTCAGCATCGTTCACACCCTCTTAAGCTTTAGCCCCACCCATCTCGTTTCATTCTCGGAGCATTCGGAGCTCAAACTTGACACTCTGGCCGATGATTTGTTTACCTCTGGATAACATGAAAACAGCCTAACCAGCTCTGCTGGCAACAATTTCATTACACTTTTGTGTAGACGTTTACTGACACCGCCCATATTCAAAGGGTGTTGTACACTTTACCTTAAGACGTCTAGCTAGCTATAGGTAAACAAAGCTCAAATAGACAGAAGCAGTCTATATGGCAGACCAATCCAAACTCCTCTCTTTGCATGTCCAGCCTACTCATTATCTCAGCCAATCATGGCTGGTGGGACGGTTGCTGGCTTTTTCTGTGGCTTAACCAACAAGTCTCGTAATTTAACTATTTTATTTGCATTTACAGATGACATACACGTTTGTTATTAAGGCACATGATGTAACAGTTTTCTTGCGCTGAAGGAGAGGCGGACCAAAACGCAGCGTGGTTATTTTGATTCATGTTTAATAAAGCACTTCACATGAACAAACTAACAAAAACAAGAAACTTGAAAACCCAAAACAGCCCTATCTGGTGCAAACACAGAGACAGGAACAATCACCCACAAAACCCAACACCAAACAGGCTACCTAAATATGGTTCCCAATCAGAGACAATGACTAACACCTTCCTCTGATTGAGAACCATATCAGGACAAACAGAGAAATAGACAAACTAGACATGTAACATAGAATGCCCACTCAGATCACACCCTGACCAAACAAAACATAGAAACATACAAAGCAAACTATGGTCAGGGTGTGACACATGAAAGTTTACAGGTTCCAGAAGGCCTTTCTGCCAAAAATCTTCTTTAAAAGAATGTCTCTCCTGTGAAGGCGTGACTTGTGACATGAGCCTAGTTTCCTGAAACGGGTCACATATGATCAATATCTTCCACCAAGACCTCTCCATCACAGTTGACAACTCCACAGTGTCGCCCTCCCAGAGTGCAAAAAACCTTGGCGTGAACCTGGACAACACCCTGTCGTTCTCTGTCGCTCCTGCAGGTTCATGCACTACAACATCAGTAGAGTAAGACCATACCTCACACAAGAAGCGCCGCAGGTCCTAATCCAGGCACTTGTTCTCTCCCGTCTGGACTACTGCAACTCGCTGTTGACTGGGCTCCCCTGCTTGGGCCATCAAACCTCTGCAACTTATTCAGAATGCAGCAGCCCGCCTGGTTTTCAACCTTACCAAGTTCTCTCATTTCACCACGCTCCTCTGCACACTCCACTGGCTTCCAGTTGAAGCTCACGTCCACTGCAAGACCATGGTGCTTACCTACAGAGCAGCAAGAGGAGCTACCCCTCCATACCTTCAGGCTATGCTCAAACCCTACACCCCAACCTGAGCACTACGTTCTGCCACCTCAGGTCTCTTGGCCCCTCCACCTCTACTGGAGGACGGCTCCCGCACAGCCCAGTCCAAGCTCTTCTCTCTCCTCTCACCCCAATGGTAGAACCTTCTACCTGAAGCTAGGACAGTCCCTGCCCATCTTCCAAAAACGCCTGAAACCCGTCCTCTTCAGTATGTTTGACCCCCCCGCCCTTCTAGCTCGGCTTCTACTGATAGCTACGTTATTGAGGAAAAAAAGTATTTTGATGACTGTGATATTTGGTTGTCCCACCTTTTTTTTGCTACCCAAGTCAGTTAAGAGCAAATTCTTATTTTCAATGACTGCCTAGGAACAGTGGGTTAAATGCCTGTTCCGGGCCAGAATGACAGATTTGTACCTTGTCAGCTTGGGGATTTGAACTTGTAACCTTTTGGTTACTAATCCAATGTTCTAACCACTAGGCTACCCTGCCACCCCTAGCTATTTAAAAATTAATGCACTATCTGTAAGTCGCTCTGGATAAGAGCGTCTGCTAAATTACTAAAATGTAAATGTCAAAATGTATAACCAAACAATAATATGATAGTATATTAAAAATATATTCCAACATCCCTATTGTCTCTAACCAAACATTGTCACGTTCTGACCTTAGTTCTTTTATTATGTCTTTGTGTTAGTTTGGTCGGGGCGTGAGTTCTGTGTTTTGCCTGGTATGGTTCTCAATCAGAGGCAGCTGTCGATCGTTGTCTCTGATTGAGAATCATACTTAGGTAACCTGTTTTCCCCATTTTGGTTGTGGGTGATTATTTTAGTGTTTTTCGTCACTTTACAGGACTGTTCATTTGTCGTTTTTGTTGTTTTGTTCAGTGTTCAGTTGTTTTATTAAAATAATGGACACTTACCACGCTGCGCATTGGTCCTCCTCTCTTTCTCCAGACGACAACCGTTACAAACATGGATTATGGTTTTTGATTATCTGTCTTTGTTAACATAGTTGATCAGGATTACAAAGGCAGAAAAACTTGAAATAACACAGATAAATGAACAATATAGAAATAAAAGTATCATTTTCTTTCTCTCATTTGTTTCCAGATCAAATAATTTCTACCTGGCTATGCTGTTGTTCATGCTTTTTCTGTGTATGCTGCCCACCATCTTCGCCATAGTGAGATACAGACCTTCCCAACACTGTGGGCCATTTAGGTAAGCGATTATTCCCGTGAAGCTCTTTAAATGTGGTGCCCATTTTAAAGATAGCCCTTGTAATTTAAGGTCATTTAAGGTCAGCCACACTTTCAATAGTGTTGCAGTATTGTGTGTGTGTGTGTGTGTGTGTGTGTGCATGTTTAACCCAAGTGTGTGTGTGTTTGTGGATGATCAAACTCCTATTGAGAACCTTGAAAATCGCTATAAAACATTAATCCATGATTATTTTTATTATCATCACACATCATAATCTGCTAAAAGCACAATAAGGCCAAGAAGAAAAGCATGTATAGCTTTAATTCTGCTGTGTGTGTGTGTGTGTGCGTGCGCGTTCGTTCCCCTGCAGCGGTCAGGAGAAGATTTATGACATCATCTCAGAGACGATAGCCAATGACTTCCCGCTGTGGTTCAGTAAAGTGATGAGTTACGTCACCAGCCCTGTTGTAGCGTTGCCCGCTCTGCTGCTGCTGTTGTGAGTGCACTCACACACACAGACAGACTCTCACACACACACACACACAAACACACAGGAATGCAGACTCTCTCACACACAGACTCACACACACACGCAGACTCACACACAGACTCACACACACAGACTTACTCACACACACACAGACTTACTCACATACACACACACACACACACACACACACACACACACACACACACACACACACACACACACACACACACACACACACACACACACACACACACACAATGTAGCCTGACTTGCTCTATGCATTGTTAATGTGTCAGTGCTCTTGGGGTCACTCTCTCTGTCTTTCAGCATGTTGATCAGTCATTGTGTCAGTCCTCTTGGGGTAACTCTCTCTGTGTCCTTCAGCATGTTGATCTACTACCTTCAGGCCATTGCCAGATCCCTTAAATTCACCAACAACCAGCTGAGGATGCAGCTTCAGACTGTGAGTTATAGACGGTATAGTTATAGTTCTCGAAGGCAGTCACTATTATACATTAAACAAAAATACATATGAGTGCATCCCAAATATTACCTAGACAGTGTACTACTATTGGCTCTGGTTAAAAGTAGCGGACTATTTAGGCGATATGGTGCCATTTGGGATGCCCACTTAGTCTCATGACTGTATGCTGAACAGAAATGTATTTGTCAGGAGAGAACAGAAGACAAGAAGAAGGTATTACAGCTGGCTTCAGGTAAACCTCATCATTCTACTTTCTGGTTGGTTGGTTCTATGTAGTCTATGTCTACATATCCCCTAACATCTTACATCTGACCTTTAACCCTTCACCTCATTTGACTATTAACCTTTACCAATTAAAATGTTTAACTTTTGAACACCTAAACTATAATCTCTTACCTGTAACCCCTGACCTCTGACCCCCACCCATAGCGAGGCTACAGGCCCCAGAGGTCCCCGGGGGGGACAGGAAGCCTGACCAGCAGGATGGTGACATCACCAGCCGCGAGTCGTCCATTCGCACGCCGTCGCCACGACCCAACGGCAGTGTCACAAACTTCCAGTCGCCCGATCGTCGTGGCAACGGCATCCGCACCATCACCCAGTCGGCATCGAGAGTCGAGACCGCTAGGGCGACATTTGCTGCTGGGGCGCCTAGAAGTCCAACAGTGTCCATACTTCACAAGCAAAGGCCGGAGATAATCCCTAACAGGTGTGTCTCACACACACACACACATATTATGTGTTATTCTGTCTGGTCAGTCACAGGCTTTTATACAGTCCTCTACAGGTGTGTCTACAGGAGTATTAAGGGTTAGTGTCCATGTTGTTAGTCCTAAATAAACCTCTGAAGGGGGACTCCAGCACCTAGCCCAAAGTTTGAACTTAGTCTCCCATTAACATCAATGCATGACGAAGTGAAAATTACACTGGAAGTCAGGATTCACCCCTAAGAAATTGAATGGGATTTCATCTCATTGCTTTCACTCAAGTCAGGGGTCAAAGGAAAGGAAAAGTGTAGTTTTCTTCAACAGTAGCTAATAAGCAGTGGGGTATTTAAGTTCTTCTGAAGCCAGTTTGGGCATACTATGTCCTGGACTACTGTCACTACCAAAGGAATCAACTATACACAGTATCAGTAGTATTCTGTAATGATTCAAGTCCAAGTGGTCTCTCATTACGACCACATACAGTAGTAACATTTATCATCCGTATTTCCCTCTGTCACCAGACACCCTTCCTACCTGGGGGGCCCTAGCGGTACCTGCAGGTCCAAGTCCTACCATCATGTGGCGTACAACCCCCCGACACGCTACTCCTCAGAGAATATCCACTCCGACCCACTCTACAGGAAGACCATCAGGCCCATGCACTCCGCAGAGTCAGCTGGGATAGTGACCGCCCAGAGCTACATGGGCCGTCGCCCCTACACCACGCGCTACGTCATCGTCAACGAGCACGAAGCTAGGAAAAAGTTGCTTAGATCAGCCACACGCGTCCCTCGCCACTTCCGAGCGGAGGACCCGGGGGGTGAAATCGTAGAGCTGATTCCGCGGAATACCAAGCGGTATACTCCAAGGGCTCCGCATCTGCATGGGCACCCACACAGGTCGAATCCGCCGCAGTCACACCTGAGTGATGAAGAGGAGGAGGAAGAGGCAGGGGGGAAGAGGGAGTCTAGGAGGGGGTTGTTCGGGCAGACTCACCGGCCCCGCTCACTCTCCGACCTCCAACAGCCAGCTCGCTTCTACATCGGAGAGCGCCTGGAGACCAAGCTGTCTATGGCGTCAAAAGACAGCCACACTGCTAGGGGGCGCTACGGCGGTGAAGCCCAAAAAGGGCACTGGGAGGATATGGAGACGCGCTTGCACTCCCTCTCCCAGACCAGCATCAGAGGAGCGGAGATTCCACCACCAGTCAGGCACACACAGTCCCCAGCCAGACACCCCCACTCCCCCAGCAGACTTGTACACTCACCCCCCCAGGGCCCCGGAAGACGCCTGGAGCCCCAGGTCAAGCCCAAGACATCCAGGTCCAAGCTGGAGCCTTCCCTGACTGAGTCAGACTCGGCCTCTCTGGCCTCCAGTAGCGACCAGCAGAACAGCAGCACAGACCAGTACATCCAGGTCATTCACAACAAGGAGAAGTATCTCAAGTCTGAGGCAAGGCAAGGCAAACTGGCTAAGAAGAAGTCCAAAGCCAGTATAGATCTCAACGTGTCTGGGACCAAAGACCTGGTCTGCTCCAACGTGTAGTTGGTGTATTTATATTGTGAATATATCTAGGTTTATTTAACCTTTATTAATCCATGTAAGTTATTGACAGTAGTGTAAAGTACTTAAGTAAAAATACTTTAATGTACTACTTAAGCAGTTGCTTGGGGTATATGTACTTTTACTCATATCAAATGTATTTATATAGCCCTTCGTACATCAGCTGATATCTCAAAGTGCTGTACAGAAACCCAGCCTAAAATCCCAAACAGCAAGCAATGCAGGTGTAGAAGCACGGTGGCTAGGAAAAACTCCCTAGAAAGGCCAAAAACTAGGAAGAAACCTAGAGAGGAACCAGGCTATGAGGGGTGGCCAGTCCACTTCTGGCTGTGCCGGGTGGAGATTATAACAGAACACGGCCAAGATGTTCAAATGTTCATAAATGACCAGCATGGTCAAATAATAATAATCACAGTAGTTGTCGAGGGTGCAGCAAGTCAGCACCTCAGGAGTAAATGTCAGTTGGCTTTTCATAGCCGATCATTAAGAGTATCTCTACCACTCCTGCTGTCTCTAGAGAGTTGAAAACAGCAGGTCTGGAACAGGTAGCATGTCCGGTGAACAGGTCAGGATTCCATAGCCGCAGGCAGAACAGTTGAAACTGGAGCAGCAGCATGGCCAGGTGGACTGGGGACAGTAAGGACTCATCATGCCAGGTAGTCCTGAGGCATGGTCCTAGGGCTCAGGTCCTCCGAGAGAAAGAGAGAATTAGAGAGAGCACACTTCAATTCACACAGACACCGGACAGGAGACAGGAGAAGTACTCCAGATATAACAAACTGACCCTAGCCCCCCGACACATAAACTACTACAGCATAAATACTGGCGGCTGAGACAGAAGGGGTCGGGGGACACTGTGGCCCCATCCGATGATACCCCCGGACAGGGCCAAACAGGAAGGATATAACCCCACCCACTTTGCCAAAGCACAGCCCCCACACCACTAGAGGGATATCTTCAACCACCAACTTACCATCCTGAGACAAGGCCGAGTATAGCCCACAAAGATCTCCGCCACGGCACAACCCAAGGGGGGGGGTGCCAACCCAGACAGGAAGATCACATCAGTGACTCAACCCACTCAAGTGATTCACCCCTCCTAGGGACGGCATGAAAGAGCACCAGTAAGCCAGTGACTCAGCCCCCGTAATAGGGTTAGAGGCAGAGAATCCCAGTGGAGAGAGGGGAACCGGCCGGGCAGAGGCAGCAAGGGCGGTTCGTTGCTCCAGAACCTTTCCGTTCACCTTCACACTCCTGGGCCAGACTACACTCAATCATATGACCCACTGAGAGACTCTTCAGTAAAGACTTAAAGGTTGAGACCGAGTCTGCGTCTCTCACATGGGTAGGAAGACCATTCCATAAAAATCGAGCTCTATAGGAGAAAGCCCTACCTCCAGCTGTTTGCTTAGAAGTTCTATTCTAGGGACAATTAGGAGGCCTGCGTCTTGTGACTGTAGATTACGTGTAGGTATGTACGGCAGGACCAAATCAGAAAGATAGGTACTGCATTACATTCCTAAAGAAAATAATGTGCTTTTTACTCCTTACATTTTCCCTGACAACCAAAAGTACTTGTTACATTTTGAATGCTTAGCAGGACAGGAAAACTTTCTATTTCACACACATCAAGAGAACATCCCTGGACATCCCTACTGCCTCTGATCTGGCAGACCTACTAAACACAAATACTTAATTTGTAAATTATGTCTCTATGTTGAATTGTGCCCCTGGCTATCCGTAAATTTAAAAAACAAGAACATCATGCCGTCTGGGTTTCTTCTGCCCCTGTGCAAGCCAGTTAACCCATTGTTCTCCGGGTGCCGAAGACGTGGATGTCGATTATGGCAGCCACCCGCACGTCTCTGATTCAGAGGGGTTGAGTTAAATGTGGAAGACACATTTCAGTCGAATGCATTCAGTTGTACGACAGACTAGGTATCCCCCTTTCCCTTTCCTAAATTAATATAAGGAATTTGAAATGTACGTTTTACACTTAAGTATATTTTAGCGATTCACATTTACTTTTGATACTTAAGTATATTTAAAACCAAACACTTTTAGGCTTTTACTCAAGTAGAATTTTACTGGGTGACTTTCACTTTTACTTGAGTCATTTTCTTTTAAGGTATATTTACTTTTACTCAAGTACGACAATTAGGTACTTTTTCCACCACTGGTTATTGAAAGCAAATTATATTTCACAATAATGACCTGTCGAGCTAATTGTTTTGTAATGGGTTACATAAAGTTGTATTGTAAACCACAGAAAATGTGAAAAGCCCATTCATGGCCAATGCTATACATTGTGTGTGTTAACAAACAGCTCTATGTGCATAATATGCATAACATATTATATGCTCACATTGTCATGGATACTGTGCTTGCTCTCAATCAAATAAATATCATGGTCAATGTTCCAAAGTAGTGTATCTAAGCATCAGATTGTTTTGTTCTACTCAAGGTTATTTGTACAGCCCTTGATGTTTGTTTTAGGGTTATCACAAACAGGTGTTATATTGGCTATTGTGTGTGTGTTTACATTACATTGTACCATTCAAACATGGCCTTCAATTCAGTAAAATTATGATACCGTAGTAAAGTATGATGTGTAACATATATAATATACTCTGCAAAAAAGAAAAGTCCCTTTTTCAGGACCCTGTCTTTCAAAGATAATTCGTAAAAATCGAAAATAACTTCACAGATCTTAATTGTAAAGGGTTTAAACACTGTTTACCATGCTTGCTCAATGAACCATAAACAATTAATGAACATACACCTGTGGAACGGTCTTAAGACACTAACAGCTTACAGACGGTAGGCAATTAAGGTCACAGTTATGAAAACTTTGGACACTAAAGAGACCTTTCGACTGACTCTGAAAACCACCAAAAGAAGGATGCCCAGGGTCCCTGCTCATCTGTGTGAATGTGCCTTAGGCATGCTGCAAGCAGGCATGAGGACTGAAGATGTGGCCAGAGCAATAAATTGCAATGTCCGTACTGTGAGACACATAAGACAGTGCTACAGGGAGACAGGGTGGACAGCAGATCATCCTCGTAGTGGCAGACCACATGTAACAACACCTGCACAGGATCGGTACATCCGAACATCACACCTGCGGGACAGGAACAGGATGGCAACAACAACTGCCCCGAGTTACATTAGGAACGCACAATCCCTCAATCAGTGCTCAGACCGTCCACAATAGGCTGAGAGAGGCTGGACTGAGGGCTTGTAGGCCTGTTGTAAGGCAGGTCCTCACGAAACATCACCGGCAACAATGTTGCCTATGGGCACAAACCCACCGTTGCTGGACCAGACAGGACTGGCAAAAAGTGCTCTTCACTGACAAGTCACGGTTCTGTCTCACCAGGGGTGATGTTCAGATTTGTGTTTATCGTCAAAGGAATGGGCGTTACACCGAGGCCTGTACTCTGGAGCGGGATCGATTTGGAGGTGGAGGGTCCATCATGGTCTGGGACAGTGTGTCACAGCATCATCAGACTGAGCTTGTTGCCATTGCAAGCAATCTCAAAGCTGTGTGTTACAGGGAAGACTTCCTCCTCCCTCATGTGGTACCCTTCCTGCAGGTTCATCCTGACATGACCCTCCAGCATGACAATGCCACCAGCCATACTGCTCGTTCTGTGCATGATTTCCTGCAAGACAGGAATGTCAGTGTTCTGCCATGGCCAGTGCAAAGAGCCCGGATCTCAATCCCATTGAGCACGTCTGGGACCTGTTGGATCGGAGGGTGAGGGCTAGGGCCATTCCCCCAGAAATGTCTAGGAACTTGCAGGTGCCTTGGTGTTAGAGTGGTGTAACATCTCACAGCAAGAACGGGCAAATCTGGTGCAGTCCATGAGGAGGAGATGTACTGCAGTACTTAATGCAGGTGGTGGCCACACCAGATACTGACTGTTACTTTTTATTTTGACACCTCCTTTGTTCAGGGACACATTATTCCATTTCTGTTAGTCACATGTCTGTGGAACTTGTTCAGTTTATGACTCAGTTGTTGAATCGTGTTATGTTTATACAAATATTTACACATGTTAAGTTTTCTGAAAATAAACACAGTTGACAGTGAGAGGACGTTTCTTTTTTTGCTGAGTTTATAACACCTTGGGATATGTATAAAGTGCTGTAATGACCCTGGGTTTATAATTTACAAAAGGAATGCCATGTCATAACTTCTTGACTAAAAGTGGTCTGAGTCTGCTCTGTGGGTGGAGAAACATATTAACGTATATGTTTCGATAATTGATTATCGTTGCAGTAAGAACATTGAAAGTACCAATTGTTTTCACCCTTCTATCTGGGGCATGATCTGGTGGACATGTAACTGTCCTTTTCAAACTACAATTCACAGCATTCAATTGAACACTGTTCCAAGCTTTTCCAACGAATCAGAAAGCGTACTTTTATCACATGATTTTTTTTTTTCATCAGTTGATTGGAACACGGCTAGCTAGCCTGCTGGCTAAATAAGCTTACTTTTTACTACAAGTTCGTGTTAGATGTTTATGACAATCAATATTTTATTTTAAGCAAGTCTGAGTTTTACTGACTTCAGGAACCTCGCGGCTAACGATAATGCAAGTCTTTCATTCAATATTTGCTCTAGCTAACTAACGTTAGGTAGCTATTGTAAATTGTCTTATATTGGCTAACGGCCTCATATTCATAGTTCATATTTTACGCGTCATACTCTACGATAACTTCAGCTAGTTATCTTGTGTGTCAGTCTAAATCCATCCATTTGGAATCACGGCTAATGTTTAGCTATCTAACTAGTCAGTTAGCCTGACAGCTGGCTAGCTATTGAACAGGTTGCAAGTCCTCCATCATCACATCTGCCAGGCGGACTCAACCAGCATGGATTACCAGAACACAGCGAATGCAGTTGGGGACTGTCTTTTGAGCTACACCAAGGACGAGTCTGGGTGGAAAGTCTGCAAGAAATCGGTGCGTAATGTTCTAGGTATCAATATTAATATTTTATAATTCCAGGTGACGTGCCTTTCCGTGCACCGTGTTATTAACAGCTCCATTTTGCTGTGTCATTGTATATAACGTAGCTAGGTAAATGCAGTCAGTGGGTTGACAACAGCAACCAATGTTTTGTTTCTGATAAATGGATGTCGGTCCATTTGTAGAATGACGTCATCGTGTCCTGGCGGCCATCGACTGAGTTCCCTGGGAATGTGTAAGTATGAGCTGTTCTCCTTATCTCGGCCAAATCATTGATTTCTAAATGTTGTACAGAAGCAAGTTAGACAAGATAAATGTCCTTTTCACTATCTTATCTCCGGAGAGTATTTAACGTTACTGTTTTAACAGCGGTAACCTTGACAGGAACTAGCTATCTCCAACTGAACTGACAGCATCAGTTACTGAAACTGTTGGATTACATTTTTTACTGAGGTCATCTTCAGCTGTTTATCATAACGGTCTAAAGAGGGCTACTCTCCCCTCCTCGACCAGTTTCCTTCAGCTGTTTATCATAACGATCTAAAGAGGGCTACTCTCCCCTCCTCGACCAGTTTCCTTCAGCTGTTTATCATAACGGTCTCTAAGCTGTTTATCATAACGGTCTAAAGAGGGCTACTCTCCCCTCCTCGACCAGTTTCCTTCAGCTGTTTATCATAACGGTCTAAAGAGGGCTACTCTCCCCTCCTCGACCAGTTTCCTTCAGCTGTTTATCATAACGGTCTAAAGAGGGCTACTCTCCCCTCCTCGACCAGTTTCCTTCAGCTGTTTATCATAACGGTCTAAAGAGGGCTACTCTCCCCTCCTCGACCAGTTTCCTTCAGCTGTTTATCATAACGGTCTAAAGAGGGCTACTCTCCCCTCCTCGACCAGTTTCCTTCAGCTGCTTATCATAACGGTCTAAAGAGGGCTACTCTCCCTCCTCGACCAGTTTCCTTCAGCTGTTTATCATAACGGTCTAAAGAGGGCTACTCTCCCCTCCTCGACCAGTTTCCTTCAGCTGTTTATCATAACGGTCTAAAGAGGGCTACTCTCCCCTCCTCGACCAGTTTCCTTCAGCTGTTTATCATAACGGTCTAAAGAGGGCTACTCTCCCCTCCTCGACCAGTTTCCTTCAGCTGTTTATCATAACGGTCTAAAGAGGGCTACTCTCCCCTCCTCGACCAGTTTCCTTCAGCTGTTTATCATAACGGTCTAAAGAGGGCTACTCTCCCCTCCTCGACCAGTTTCCTTCAGCTGTTTATCATAACGGTCTAAAGAGGGCTACTCTCCCCTCCTCGACCAGTTTCCTTCAGCTGTTTATCATAACAGTCTAAAGGGGGCTACTCTCCCCTCCTCGACCAGTTTCCTTCAGCTGTTTATCATAACGGTCTAAAGGGGGCTACTCTTCCCTCCTCGACCAGTTTCCTTCAGCTGTTTATCATAACGGTCTAAAGGGGGCTACTCTCCCCTCCTCGACCAGTTTCCTTCAGCTGTTTATCATAATGGTCTAAAGAGGGCTACTCTCCCCTCCTCGACCAGTTTCCTTCAGCTGTTTATCATAACGGTCTAAAGAGGGCTACTCTCCCCTCCTCGACCAGTTTCCTTCAGCTGTTTATCATAACAGTCTAAAGGGGGCTACTCTCCCCTCCTCGACCAGTTTCCTTCAGCTGTTTATCATAACGGTCTAAAGGGGCTACTCTTCCCTCCTCGACCAGTTTCCTTCAGCTGTTTATCATAACGGTCTAAAGGGGCTACTCTTCCCTCCTCGACCAGTTTCCTTCAGCTGTTTATCATAACGGTCTAAAGGGGGCTACTCTTCCCTCCTCGACCAGTTTCCTTCAGCTGTTTATCATAACGGTCTAAAGGGGGCTACTCTCCCCTCCTCGACCAGTTTCCTTCAGCTGTTTATCATAACGGTCTAAAGGGGGCTACTCTCCCCTCCTCGACCAGTTTCCTTCAGCTGTTTATCATAACGGTCTAAAGGGGGCTACTTCCCCTCCTCGACCAGTTTCCTTCAGCTGCATTATGAAAAAAACTGAGAAAGAAATATCCACCATCTAGCTTTCACTGTTGCTGTTTTCAGTTCAGTGCAGATGAGGGAGAGAACATGGAAATGAAGCCACGTTAGACTGTTAATTAAGAAAGCACCAATAACAGGCTGGCTTCCCAGACCCAGATGAAGCCTCGTCCTGGATTAAAAAGCATTCTTAATGGAAAATCTCCAGTGACAACACTTTTTAGTTTTGGGCTTCATCGGTCTCTCAGAAACTGTCCCCCAGGAAGACCTATCTCTACATGTTATGTTTGATGTGTATTAGGGTTAGTGTTCTGTCTATCTCTACATGTTATGTTTGATGTGTATTAGTGTTCGTGTTCTGTCTATCACTATGTAACAGTATAAACTTTACGCCCGTCCCCTCGCCCTGACCTGACCTGGGCGCGAACCAGGGACGCTCTGCACACGTCAACAGTCACCCTCGAAGCATCATTACCCATCGCTCCACAAAAGCCGCCGCCCTTGCTGAGCAAGGGGAACCACTACTTAAAGGTCTCAGAGCAAGTGACGTCACCTGTTGAAACGCCACTAGCGCGCACCAACGCTAACTAGCTAGCCATTTCACATCGGCTACAAGTTATGTTTGATGTGTATTAGGGTTCGTGTTCTGTCTATCTCTACATGTTATGTTTGACGTGTATTAGGGTTAGTGTTCTGTCTATCTCTACATGTGTTGTCTGACAGGTACAGTGCATTCAGAAAATATTCAGACCCCTTCACTTGTTCTACTTTGTTACATAAGCCTTATTCAAAAATGTATTTAATTTAGTTTTTTCCTCATCAGTCAACACACAATCCCCCACAATGACAAAGCAAAAACAGGATTTTAAATTCTTGCAAATGTATTCAAAATATAACAAATGATATCACATTTACATAAGTATTCAGACCCTTTACTCAGTACTTTGTTGAAGCACCTTTGCCAGCGATTACAGCCTTAAGTCTTGGGTATTTATTTATTTTTTATTTCACCTTTATTTAACCAGGTAGGCAAGTTGAGAACAAATTCTCATTTACAATTGCGACCTGGCCAAGATAAAGCAAAGCAGTTCGACACATACAACGACACAGAGTTACACATGGAGTAAAACAAACATACAGTCAATAATTTAGTATAAACAAGTCTATATACGATGTAAGCAAATGAGGTGAGATAAGGGAGGTAAAGGCAAAAAAAGGACATGGTGGCAAAGTAAATACAATATAGCAAGTAAAACACTGGAATGGTAGATTTGCAATGGAAGAATGTGCAAAGTAGAAATAAAAATAATGGGGTGCAAAGGAGCAAAATAAATTAATTAATTAAATACAGTAGGGAAAGAGGTAGTTGTTTGGGCAAAATTATAGGTGGGCTATGTACAGGTGCAGTAATCTGTGAGCTACTCTGACAGTTGGTGCTTAAAGCTATTGAGGGAGATAAGTGTGTCCTGTTTCAGAGATTTTTGTAGATCGATCCAGTCATTGGCAGCAGAGAACTGGAAGGAGAGCCGGCCAAAGAAAGAATTGGTTTTGGGGGTGACGAGAGAGATGTACTTGCTGGAGCGTGTGCTACAGGTGGGAGATGCTATGGTGACCAGCGAGCTGAGATAAGGGAGGACTTTACCTAGCAAAGACTTGTAGATGACCTGGAGCCAGTGGGTTTGGCGACGAGTATGAAGCGAGGGCCAGCCAACGAGAGCGTACAGGTCGCAATGGTGGGTAGTATATGGGGCTTTGGTGACAAAACGGATTGCACTGTGATAGACTGCATCCAATTTGTTGAGTAGGGTATTGGAGGCTATTTTGTAAATGACATCGCCAAAGTCAAGGATTAGTAGGATGGTCAGTTTTACAAGGGTATGTTTGGCAGCATGATTGAAGGATGCTTTGTTGCGAAATAGGAAGCCAATTCTAGATTTAACTTTGGATTGGAGATGTTTGATGTGGGTCTGGAAGGAGAGTTTACAGTCTAACCAGACACCTAGGTATTTGTAGTTGTCCATAAGTCAGAACCGCCCAGAGCAATGATCTCTGTACTTTGGGGTTTTCTGTACTTTATTACGTTAATTTTACTCTCAATCCTGACTAGTCTCCCAGTCCCTGCTGCTGAAAAACATCACCACTGCATGATGCTGCCACCACCATGCTTCACCGTTCTGCCTGGTTTCTACCAGATGTAAAGCTTGGCATTCAGTCCAAAGAGTTAAATCTTGGTTTCATCAGACCAGAGAATCTTGTTTCTCATGGTCTGAGTCCTTTAGGTACCTTTTGGCAAACTCCAAGCGGGCTGTCATGTGCCTTTTTCTGAGGACTGGTTTCCGTCTGGCCACTCTACCATAAAGGCCTGATTGGTGGTGCTGCAGAGATGGTTGTCCTTCTGGAAGGTTATCCCATCTTCACAGAGGAACTCTGGAGCTCTGTCAGTGACCATCGGGTTTTTGGCCACCTCCTGACCAAGGCCCTTCTCCCTCGATTGCTCAGTTTGGCCAGGCGGCCAGATCTAGGAAGAGTCTTGGTGGTTCCAAACTTCATCCATTTAAGAATGATGGAGGTCACTGTGTTCTTGGGGACCTTCAATGCTGCAGAAATGTTTTGTTAACCTTCCCCGGATCTGTGCCTCGACACAATCCTGTCTCGGAGCTCTACGGACACTTCCTTCCACCTCATGGCTTGGTTTTTGCTCAAACATGAACTGTCAAATTATATGTACTGGTGTGTGCCTTTCCAAGTCATGTCCAATCAATCATTTTTCTACTGTATTATTGACTGTATGTATGTTTTACTCCATGTGTAAATCTGTGTTGTTGTATGTGTCAAACTGCTTTGCTTTATCTTGGCCAGGTCGCAATTGTAAATGAGAACTTGTTCTCAACTTGCCTACCTGGTTAAATAAAAGGTGAAATAAAATTAAATAAATAAATAAAATTGAATTTACCACAGGTGGACTCCAAGTTGTAGAAACATCTCAAGGATGATCAGTGGAAACAGGATGCACCTGAGCTCAATTTCGAGTCTCATAGCAAAGGGTCTGAATAGTTATGTAAATAAGGTATTTTCATTTATTTTATACACTTGCAAAAATTCTAAACCTGTTTTTGCTTTGTCATTATGGGGTATTGTGTGTAGATTGGTGAGACCATTTTTTTATTTAATCTATTTTAGGTCTGAATACATTCTGAATGCACTGTATAAGAGTTCGGGCTAGTGGTGCTCTGTCTCTCTACATGTGTTGTGTCTGACAGATATAAGGGTGAGTCGGTGGTGAAGGGAAGCCCAGAGAAGGTATGGGAGTGTCTGAAGCCAGTGCCAAATGGACTGCGGGTGAAATGGGACAACAATGTCAAGAAGTTTGAGCTGGTTGAGCAAGTCACTGAGGTAGGCTGAGTTTCAAACCAATGGACCAGACTGTAGTCACAGTCAGTCACAATTCTGTTGTTTTGTCCCCATCATCATCATCTATGTTCTGAGTTTGCTTTAGAGAGTTGTCACTGATCATTTGATTCTTTATCATTCCTCACTCACTCACACACCCACAAACAAATCACAGCTGAATAAATACTCTGTCCTCCATTCTTGCTGTATAGTTCTGTCTACTCCCCCAACTTTGTTGATAAGCCTTAGGATTTTATGGAATTGAGTTTTACCTGATCTCTATGGGACTTCCTGGTTACGTGACGGTTAAATAAGTTATCCAAGCAACCAAAGTGTGTCATCCAGTTTGTTCATGGTTTTGATACAGGTTTCCTAAAGGGCACCTGCCTGCGATCGCCACACCCACAACACCAATGCAGCACTCCTACCCTTTGTTCTCTATTCCATTAGTCATGTTAATATTTATTTGCTTTGGGACGAACACAAGTACAGGGACATGCTCAGTAGGAAAACATAGATAAATACTATGGATAGAACTGATGCCATACCTTATTCTGCAGATCAGTGGGGTACTTTTATTGTGTCCTGTTGAACGAGGCCCAGCGTTTATCTTGTGGAACGTTGCAGATAGAAATGTCATGGATAGAACTAACGTGATGCCTTATTCTGCTTATCAAAGGTGTTTGTTTCATTCTCCTTTGTATATTTCTATATGAACAGTCCACAACGCCTGCTGAGCGAGGCCCAGTGTTTACCTGCCTCGTCTCTCCCCACTCACACAGAACGTCACTGTCTGCAGAACAGTCACTCCATCAGCAGCCATGGGCATCATAGCTCCCAGAGACTTTGTCGACGTTATTCTAGTGAAGCAATACGAAGACGGCACCATTACATCCAATGGTGCGTAACGCCTCTATCTCTCTTCCTTCTGTCTTTTCTCTCTCTCTCTTAGCTTTATGATAAATAGGAGTTCTAACAACAAGAAACAGTAGATCTTTAGTGAACAATAGATCTAGAACAAACGGTAGATCTTGAGCGAACCGTAGCAGTAGAACGGTAGTTCTAGAGCGAACGGTAGTTCTAGAGCGAACGGTAGTTCTAGAGCGAACGGTAGTTCTAGAGCGAACGGTAGTTCTAGAGCGAACGGTAGTTCTAGAGCGAACGGTAGATCTAGAGCGAACGGTAGTTCTAGAGCGAACGGTAGCAGTAGAATGGTAGTTCTAGAGCAAACGGAAGATCTAGAGCAAACGGTAGATCTAAAGCGAGCGGTAGCAGTAGAACGGTAGTTCTAGAGTGAGCGGTAGCAGTAGAACGGTAGTTCTAGAGCGAACATTAGTTTTAAAGCGAACGGTAGCAGTAGAACCGTATATTTAGACCGGACGGTAGTTCTAGCGCGATAGGTAGCTGTAGAATGGTAGTTCTAGCGCGATAGGTAGCTGTAGAACAGTAGTTCTAGAGCGGACGGTAGATCTAGAGCGGACGGTAGATCTGGAGCGGACCGTAGATCTAGAGCTTTATGATAAAAATAACATTTTGGAACATTTCTCTATCAATGTATTGTTTAACTAAATTTCTCTGACTCAATTCACGTTTCTATTGGAGTGTAGCTCTTTTTGTTCTTTATCTGTCCTAGGACTCTCCTTGGAAGACCGCAGACCTGTTTATTGTTATTTATTTTAGTAAATGTTAGGCTATTTTTATTCAACGTTGAGGCATTTACAGAGAACATAACAGCACAGACATTAAGAAATGTAAAGGAATAAATAGGTATTCTAACAACAACAAAAACATATGCAATGATGCACATATCAAGCACTGGGATGCACAGACTGGGATGCCATCGGCAGTAGGCTGAAATCAGTAGAGTACAAGAGGAACTATCGTCACTTGTCACTAATGCAGTGCTACTGTGTGGATGATGTAGCCTAATCATCAGCCCTAACCCTCAGAGAGGCTGGCTGGGTGGGGATCTCTGGAACAGACAACTGTCTTATCCACTGCCCCAGACTGAGGCCTAATCATCAGCCCTAACCCTCAGAGAGGCTGGCTGTGTGGGGATCTCTGGAACAGACAACAGTCTTATCCACTGCCCCAGACTGAGGCCTAATCATCAGCCCTAACCCTCAGAGAGGCTGGCTGGGTGGGGATCTCTGGAACAGACAACAGTCTTATCCACTGCCCCAGACTGAGGCCTAATCATCAGCCCTAACCCTCAGAGAGGCTGGGTGGGGATTTCTGGAACAGACAACTGTCTTATCCACTGCCCCAGACTGAGGCCTAATCATCAGCCCTAACCCTCAGAGAGGCTGGCTGGGTGGGGATCTCTGGAACAGACAACTGTCTTATCCACTGCCCCAGACTGAGGCCTAATCATCAGCCCTAACCCTCAGAGAGGCTGGCTGGGTGGGGATCTCTGGAACAGACAACTGTCTTATCCACTGCCCCAGACTGAGGCCTAATCATCAGCCCTAACCCTCAGAGAGGCTGGCTGGGTGGGGATCTCTGGAACAGACAACTGTCTTATCCACTGCCCCAGACTGAGGCCTAATCATCAGCCCTAACCCTCAGAGAGGCTGGCTGGCTGGGTGGGGATCTCTGGAACAGACAACTGTCTTATCCACTGCCCCAGACTGAGGCCTAATCATCAACCCTAACCCTCAGAGAGGCTGGCTGGCTGGGTGGGGATCTCTGGAACAGACAACTGTCTTATCCACTGCCCCAGACTGAGGCCTAATCATCAGCCCTAACCCTCAGAGAGGCTGGCTGGCTGGGTGGGGATCTCTGGAACAGACAACTGTCTTATCCACTGCCCCAGACTGAGGCCTAAT
The DNA here is from genome assembly GCF_036934945.1 of Oncorhynchus masou masou. NCBI lineage: Eukaryota > Metazoa > Chordata > Actinopteri > Salmoniformes > Salmonidae > Oncorhynchus > Oncorhynchus masou. The sequence continues at coordinate 52,236 of NW_027004509.1, forward strand.
CATCAGCCCTAACCCTCAGAGAGGCTGGCTGGCTGGGTGGGGATCTCTGGAACAGACAACAGTCTTATCCACTGCCCCAGACTGAGGCCTAATCATCAGCCCTAACCCTCAGAGAGGCTGGCTGGGTGGGGATCTCTGGAACAGACAACTGTCTTATCCACTGCCCCAGACTGAGGCCTAATCATCAACCCTAACCCTCAGAGAGGCTGGCTGGGTGGGGATCTCTGGAACAGACAACTGTCTTATCCACTGCCCCAGACTGAGGCCTAATCATCAGCCCTAACCCTCAGAGAGGCTGGCTGGGTGGGGATCCCTAATCATCCATGTGAAACTGTGGGTTGTGTTCAGTAGGCATGAAAAGTAAGAAAACGCTCAAACTGTGATGTATTAGGCCTAGCCTATATGTTCTTGTCCAATAAGAAAGGCTTGGTTATGTATACCGTTGCAAAACGCTTTGCTATGCCCAAGATGAGATTTGCATTTTACCTTCACTATCAGTATACTAAGTAACTTTATGTGATTGATTGAATGAAAATAGACTTAATTATATCTACACATATTTGTATCCTCATATGTTCTCTCCCTGTGTTCTGTCCATTAGCCACCCACGTGAACCACCCCAACTGCCCTCCCCAGTCAGGGTATGTGAGGGGCTTCAACCACCCCTGTGGCTGCATCTGTGTCCCCATCTCTGGGTGAGTCACACGCTGAGACACACTTCTCTTTCATAATATTGTCATTGTCTGATAACCTCATCTCCAAAACAAACTTTTAGGAAATAGAAAAAATGTCCATATTTTCCCGTTAATAATCAGTTATTAAACTTCTAAAGCTATTCTGAATACATTTTATTGGTCGTAGAACCGTACAATGTTCAGAGTACATTTCATTCAAAAATATAAATGAGCAAAAATCGAGTTCCGGTTTTCAAACAGAGACTTTACATACAGTACACAGGCTTTAGTTTACAAACCCATCTGCAACATTCTGAACATTGTGTTGAGTTCTGTCAGAACCAAGGACATTTTTGTAGAGACAATGGTCCGTCACAGGAGGGCAGTAGAGAGCTAAACTTCAGTTCACTCAGGTAGACTAATTGAGGTATCTATAATGTGCACAGCAACAGGTTTGGTTTGAGCATTCTCTCTCAACAACATTATCTCACATGACCACCTGTCTTGATAGCTATGTAGCTGAAGAAGCACTGTCTAATATTGTTCATACAGTATAGTGTAAATTCAACCTTCTTTCCTTTTTCCCTTCCCCCCAGGGAGCCAAACAAAACACAGCTGTTCAGTTTCTTCCAGACGGACCTGGGGGGCTTCCTGCCTCGCTCCGTGGTCGACTCTTTCTTCCCATCCAGCATGGTGGAGTTCTACAGCAACCTGGCCAAGGCCATCAAGTCCCTTAAGGACCACTGATACACTCCTACTATACCTTCCCTTAGCCCTGGTCCCAGATTTGTTTGTGCTGCATAACCAACTCCTGGCACCAGGTGATACTCAGATCTGGGACCAGCATTCAGCGGGACCAAAAAACACAATGATTAGCTATGTGAATGGTTTAGTTTTAAAGAGGCTATATGGAACTTTTCACCTCGGGGCTTTTTAACTGAAAGGGACAGATTGATGTAAATTGATTTGAAAAATCCTTATTTGAGAGCATGGGGCACACCTTTCTAGACTAAAAATAAGGATTGTGTTTCATGAGTAAATGAATATTTTATATCAACCATACAGGCAACACTCAAGCCAAAAATGTAGATAAACAATTAGCAACTCAACTTCTGTACAGCCTCTTTAAAAGAGTGGTCACCTGGCCTTGGAGCAAACTGTATCTGAGCTTAAAGGGAGATGATATTGGATGATCTGAGGGAAGGAAGTGTGCAGCTTGTTTGTCCCAGCACTAAACACAGCTGGTTTCAGGTCATTGAGGTCTTGGTTCATTTCTGTAATAATGGTGTGTTAGTGCTGGAGCAAAGAGCCTGCACCCCTGGTACTGTTGCTCTCTTGGACCAGGAATGGTGGCCACTAGTGTAGTCTTACAAAAAGGTTGAGTGTCTGTTCTAATTTCATTCATTCAACCCTGGAAAAAGATTGAATATGAATTTCTCATAGAGGTTGATGTGCAATTTTCTTGAGTTGAAGCGATTGAAATGGAATTGACCTTAGCCCTGATGTTAAAGTTGCAATTTGTAAGTTATTTTTCCCTCTTTCTTGTTACAATAGAGTACCAAAAACAATAATCATGAACCCACCCCCAAAAAACACATGTTACATTATTGGACATAATGTAGTTCCTGTTCTTCTTGGTTTGTTTTTTCTTCTTCATGTGGGTCCACTAGCAAACACCCTGCCTCTTAGTCCTCGAACCGGAAATCCTACTTACAGACCCCACCTTTAAGCACTCTGGGCCGCACCTTGAAGACTAGATCTAGAGGTCCATTTTGCCAAACTCTACTTCCAAAACAAATATTTCCTGTACATTTCCTTTTAGTGATGCATTTCCCCCCCTTTTTCCCACCACAAAAGAATGAGAATAGATTTGAAATCTATATTTTGTATTTAGTGTCCTAAACACACGGATGATATGTCCTCCTTCCCTGTTGTACTGTTGCTGTTGAATACAGTCCATTCTGTTACACCGGCTGCATCCTACCTACAGTACCATGCATGTTGCATGGACCTTACAGGAACCCCAGAATGGAATCGGATTCCATTGGGACGAGTCATACCTCATTTTTTGTTGTCCTTTGTATACGGTAGTACTGTACTTGAAATGTTCTGGTTTAACCTGTCTCCACAGCCCTTTAACCAATACCTAAAGATGGAATCCGCAGTAGGGGGAAACTGTGCCACTGGCCGCCCCACCAGCATTGTTATTGTTGTTGCTGAGCTGAGGAGCGTCGTGCAGCATGGTTATGAAATGCAGTACATATTGTGCTCTACTATCGTGCAGCATGGTTATGAAATGCAGTACATATTGTGTTCTACTATCGTGCAGCATGGTTATGAAATGCAGTACATATTGTGTTCTACTATCGTGCAGCATGGTTATGAAATGCAGTACATATTGTGTTCTACTATCGTGCAGCATGGTTATGAAATGCAGTACATATTGTGTTCTACTATCGTGCAGCATGGTTATGAAATGCAGTACATATTGTGTTCTACTATCGTGCAGCATGGTTATGAAATTCAGTACATATTGTGTTCTCCTATCGTGCAGTGCAATGATGTCAGAGATGGAAATAACAGTGTTTGTTGTTTGCAGTAACTGGAAAGCGTTATGGACATGGTTGTTTTACCGTTGAGGATTCCAGCTTTAACCAGTAACCTTTAGAGGGTGTATACACAGCCGGCAGATGCCCCCCCCCCCCTAAACTCTATCCTGTTCCTTACCTTAACATCTGCCCGCTTTATAGACACCTAACCTCCAAGCAAGGATTCCTGCCTCAGTTACTTTTCTCTATGTAAATGTCAATACTAAGGACACTGCATTATACTTAAGCAAAGTTATTTGCAGTATGTCTGGGCAAATGGCAATATGAACAGCTTCATCTAATGAAAAAGGGACATCCGCTCGATTAGGAGAGCTTCTGAAGGATTTTGGGTTTTATTCAGTGGGGTACAACATGGTACGTGTCCCATAAGTCTCTGGTCCAAATTAGTGCACTATATAGGGAGTAGGATGCCATTTGGGACAGCTATAGATTCCAACATATTTTGAAGCGCAGCAGCATAGGACTGCCATATTCTGGCATCAGTTGTGACTAGTGTGTCATTTTACACTGTAAAGAAATGTATTACCAGCATAGAATTGAGAAAACCACTGTCTTTAATATGGCACAAGAGGGCATGGTCATCTGTCTAGGCCAGGGTGCGTCTCCGTAGCTTTTATAAAAATCATCAGTGAAGGGAAACAATGAGCAAGCATGAATAGTATTGAGATATATCCCTAGTTGGTTGAGGAAGCCTCTTCAGAGTTTTGAGATACAGCCCTATTAGGGGGAGAGGAAGCCTCAGAGTATTAAGATATAGAAGGTGTCTTTACAGTGATGTACAGTCAACCATCTGCATGCCTGCGGAGTCCTCTACATGTATGATGATAATGATGTTTTAGATCAATCTTTTTAGAAGCTTTGTGGTTAAGTTTCCTTTTGAAATGAAAACACACTACTTAACGTCCTTTTCTTATCCCGAGTGGATAATAACCTTAACTGACAAACCTTTACAAGTGCATTGCATTCCACCTCATCCACAACCAAGTCCTATATGCTTGCTTTTTAAAATCACTGTTTGCCTTTTGTTGGTGTAATACTATGAAGGCATTGTTTTGATGTGTGTTATTGTACTGTAAGTGGAGCCTGAAGATCATACCTACCTACAGTGTATTGCTGTCTTAATGTCAGAGTACACATTGTCTATTGGTGGCTTGTTTTTAAAATGTACTCCATCATGCGTTTTGGGACAGATGTGTATGTTTTAGGGTACGTGTTGAATGCCGTTTGTTGTCCTCAGCTCCTGATTGGAAAGCACAGCTGCTATGGAAAATGGCTGCTATTGAAATATACTATGAGTTCAGTTGTCAATAAAAGCAACACAGGAAAATAACATGTTTTTTTAGGTCAGGATTAGGGTTATGAATTCTGGTCATTTTTCAAAAATGTTCAAGTTTTCCTTAAATTGGCAGATTCCAGGAATCAGTAGGGAATACGCAGGGGATCTGGAAACCCTCCAAACAGGATTCCTGGAATCAGTAGGGAATACGCAGGGAATCTGGAAACCTTCCAAACAGGATTCCTGGAATCAGTAGGGAATACGCAGGGAATCTGGAAACCCTCCAAACAGGATTCCTGGAATCAGTAGGGAATACGCAGGGAATCTGGAAACCTTCCAAACAGGATTCCTGGAATCAGTAGGGAATACGCAGGGAATCTGGAAACCTTCCAAACAGGATTCCTGGAATCAGTAGGGAATACGCAGGGAATCTGAAACCCTCCAAACAGGATTCCTGGAATCAGTAGGGAATACGCAGGGAATCTGGAAACCCTCCAAACAGGATTCCTGGAATCAGTAGGGAATACGCAGGGAATCTGGAAACCTTCCAAACAGGATTCCTGGAATCAGTAGGGAATACGCAGGAATCTGGAAACCTTCCAAACAGGATTCCTGGAATCAGTAGGGAATACGCAGGGAATCTGAAACCCTCCAAACAGGATTCCTGGAATCAGTAGGGAATACGCAGGGAATCTGGAAACCCTCCAAACAGGATTCCTGGAATCAGTAGGGAATACGCAGGGAATCTGGAAACCCTCCAAACAGGATTCCTGGAATCAGTAGGGAATACGCAGGGAATCTGGAAACCCTCCAAACAGGATTCCTGGAATCAGTAGGGAATACGCAGGGAATCTGGAAACCTTCCAAACAGGATTCCTGGAATCAGTAGGGAATACGCAGGGAATCTGGAAACCTTCCAAACTGGATTCCTGGAATCAGTAGGGAAACAGGGGATCTGGAAACCTTCCAAACAGGATTCCTGGAATCAGTAGGGAATACGCAGGGAATCTGGAAACCCTCCAAACAGGATTCCTGGAATCAGTAGGGAATACGCAGGAATCTGGAAACCCTCCAAACAGGATTCCTGGAATCAGTAGGGAATACGCAGGGAATCTGGAAACCCTCCAAACAGGATTCCTGGAATCAGTAGGGAATACGCAGGGAATCTGGAAACCCTCCAAACAGGATTCCTGGAATCAGTAGGGAATACGCAGTGGATCTGGAAACCTTCCAAACAGGATTCCTGGAATCAGTAGGGAATACGCAGGGAATCTGAAACCCTCCAAACAGGATTCCTGGAATCAGTAGGGAATACGCAGGAATCTGGAAACCCTCCAAACAGGATTCCTGGAATCAGTAGGGAATACGCAGGGAATCTGGAAACCCTCCAAACAGGATTCCTGGAATCAGTAGGGAATACGCAGGGAATCTGGAAACCCTCCAAACAGGATTCCTGGAATCAGTAGGGAATACGCAGTGGATCTGGAAACCTTCCAAACAGGATTCCTGGAATCAGTAGGGAATACGCAGGGAATCTGGTAACCCTCCAAACAGGATTCCTGGAATCAGTAGGGAATACGCAGGGAATCTGGTAACCCTCCAAACAGGATTCCAGGGAAATTGGGGAGAGCTACCACAATTTTGCGACCCTAATCCTGACCTGCACTCTACTGTACTGTAGGACTGTACTGTATGTTCCACCCAGCAGGTTTTGTGTTTCACCAGCATCTGCATTAAAAACTACTGAACGTTCCAATGTTGTCCTCCTTTCTTGTTGTATTATATTACCATCACCACAGGCAGGAATGGCTCAACCCACAACACATTCACTGGCGATTTTTCAAACACCGGAGAAGAGAAATGAAGGAATACAATGATGGATGAATAATGGTTACTCAACTTTCCCAGAAGTTCCCAAACCCAGAAGGGAATAAGCATGGAATGCAGAATCCTCCAACCAGGATTTCTGGAAAACCTGGGAATTTTGGGAAAATAAAAGGAGTTTTGCCTACAACTTGCATAGTCTCATTAACTGAATGGTAAATGCATCTGTTTGTTCCATATGAAGTCAAATAACTACATAGGTTTTAAAACATTAATGGTTATTGGCACAACAGTCTTGTGAATAAACTTTTGAAACATACAGATTGGGTTAAATGATTTTATTAGTATAATGTATATTGCGATAAATCTTTCGTACCGATACACAGAGTTTTAAATATCTATATTCTAATAGATTTTGGTACAAAATGTTCACACCGTGTGTTTTCCTTGATATCAAACTAGGAGAGAAAACAAGGTGAAAATTTGCTCCGGTTTAGTTCTATCTTTGGTTTCACCCATAGGGAGAATATCAATTAGATATTCCTCACGTCTTCTCGCCTGGCCTCCTCAAAACCAATTGGAGAAGGTCAGAGGGGCGGGACATCCGGCTTTCTCATCCAATGGGTTTTGAGAAGGAGAGAGGACGCGAGCACTATGCAATTGAGATTCTCCCATTGTCATCTAATAAACAAACTAACGACTATTAAATCTGTAGCTCTGAAGATCCACTTTATTGTGCGATAGACAATTAAAGGCAATGTTCCCGCGGTCGCAGAGACTGCATTCATGGTAAACGGAAATTAAGTTGACCTTTTGATGCTGATCTTCTGCGATATGGATTGAATCCAACTCACAGTCTTTGGTCTAAACAATGATTCCAACATCAAGCACAATACTACAATACTACAATTCCATGAAAAATGCAAATCCCATTTTAAATAGTTTGTATCAGTATAATACTCTTTTGGACTACATTACAGTATTGTACACTATTTCTAACAGTCAAAAGCAATGGAATGTCTCTCCCTTCCTTCATGTAAATACTATATCTATATCTGTGCAAATCTCAAACTCACTGTGGTCCCTGGTCTAGAAGTTCTGGGTGTAGGAAGGCAGTCAGAGCAAAGCACCTGTAAATTCACCTCTTTCTACAGTAACAGTCCCTGATTGTCATTGCAATATGATATAGAATATAGATGTTATATTCATAACTACAGTATGTTAATAGTGCTCATATGAAATGGTATGGTGGCTTGTGGTTGATTTGTGTTCTAGTTGGGCCCTGTTTATACCTGGTGCTAACTCTGATCTCGGGCTCTATTCAATCCGTAGCACTGAAGACCTGCACTTCAGCGTAATTGAAATATAAAAGCAATGTTCCTGTGTTCGCGGAGATTGCATTCACGGTAAATTCATATGTAGGCTCAACCGGAAATGACCTTTCATTTTCAATCACCCTATAACCCTAAACTTCAGCGATACGGATTGAATCGAGGCCGTTGTCCACATTCTGATAGCGGCCACATTTTTGCCGTTGCATCTACACATTGTATTAAAATGTGTCTCTTATCTGTCCACTGTTTCCACATTGTGACCAAGATTTACTGGTTCCTCCCTGTATGCAAATTATTCGACAGATATTCATTCAAAATAATGTATTTTCTTTATTTAAAGACACGTATTGATGCCATAAGACGATGGCGCCACCTGTCAATGATTGTAGAGGGATAATGATGATTTAAATGGTTTCCCTGTCCACATCCATCTACACTTGGAAGATATCCAGACAACATGTGTGCCTGACTACCTCCGGTGGTGATCAGGAAGATCTGATCACAATCCAATCACAATAGATATTTTCATTGCGGACACCTGTCTATAAATGTGGCCACAATCAATATGTGGCCAAACCTTGAGAATCAATAGCTCCGTTTATAGCTGGTGCTAACATGAGTCCTTTGTCCTGATCTTGTCCACATTCTGATTGTGCCCACATTTTTAAAGAAGTGTAATTGTGATCAGATCTTAATGACTACCTCTGTAGGTAGGGACCTATTGTATCTGGAAATCAATTAAGTATAAACAGTGTAAACTGACCTGAAATCAGTGTCTAGGGGTAACTCCTCAGTATCCTCCTCCTTCCTCCTCCTGTTAACTACAGTGAGATGTCCCTCAGGCAGACCCTTCTGCCTCATCCTCCTTCCTCCTCCGGATGACTAGAGTGATGTGCCCCTCAGGCAGAGCCTTGACGATGTTCCAGGCCTCGAAGCGGCTCAGCTCCTGTAGGGAGGTGCTCTGGACCTGCAGCAGCTCATCACCAGACTGCAACCCGCTCTGCTCCGCAGCACCACCTATTGGTGAGCAGGAGAACACACTGTCACACATTGGTCTGTCGTGACGTTTCCCCTAGGTGCAGATCTGGGATCAGCTTTCGCCTCCCCCAACTTATAAAAGTGCAAGCTTATAAAACTGTGCTTCTCTGCATTGTTTGCATGGTTTCCTACTTTCTGTGACATCACAACTCCTTTAACAATAAATGACATTGTTAAAAGTGTTAAGAAAAGGTCCTGTGTGGCTCAGCTGGTAGAGTATGGCACTTGTAATGCCAAGATTGTTGGTTTGATTTCTGCTGGGGTCACCCTTACTAGAAATGTATGCACACACTACTGTGTGACTTGGATGACTAGTCACTTGGATAACAGTGTGTGCTAAATGGCACCTAAAGTTCACCCAAATTACGAAATGATATATTGATTTCCTTACCGTGTTAGAGTTTAGGGACATAGTAAGGCAGCAATCCGTGCTTTTTCTCCATGGATAGTACTGTACCTTTAAATATCCTGTTGATGACCAGAGGCCTGTCTCCATGGATAGTACTGTACCTTTAAATATCCTGTTGATGACCAGAGGCCTGTCTCCATGGATAGTACTGTACCTTTAAATATCCTGTTGATGACCAGAGGCCTGTCTCCATGGATATTACTGTACCTTTAAATATCCTGTTGATGACCAGAGGCCTGTCTCCATGGATATTACTGTACCTTTAAATATCCTGTTGATGACCAGAGGCCTGTCTCCATGGATAGTACTGTACCTTTAAATATCCTGTTGATGACCAGAGGCCTGTCTCCATGGATAGTACTGTACCTTTAAATATCCTGTTGATGACCAGAGGCCTGTCTCCATGGATAGTACTGTACCTTTAAATATCCTGTTGATGACCAGAGGCCTGTCTCCATGGATAGTACTGTACCTTTAAATATCCTGTTGATGACCAGAGGCCTGTCTCCATGGATAGTACTGTACCTTTAAAGATCCGGTTGATGACCAGAGGCCTGTCTCCATGGATAGAGCCTTTCCCTCCATCCAAACTGAAGCCCACGCCCCCTCCTCCTGTCTCCAGCTCCACAGTCAGCATGGCCCCCCCATCCTCCACTACAGACAGACAGACCGAGAGAGAGAGAGAGAGAGAGAAAGAGACAGAGAGACAGATCGAGAGAGAGAGAGAGAGAGAGAGAGAGAGATGAACAACCAACGTATACATTCAGTATACACAGCCTGTACTGTATGTATACTCCACAAATGCAAGCATTTCGCTACACCTGCAACAACATCTGCTAAATAATGTGTATGCAACCAATAAAATTGGATTTGATTTGATTTACGCTCACAAGTTCACCCAGTAAGACAGCACACACAACACTGTGCAGGTGTGTGTGTGTGTGTGTGTGTGTGTGTGTGTGTGTGTGTGTGTGTGTGTGTGTGTGTGTGTGTGTGTGTGTGTGTGTGTGTGCTGTCTGTCTTACTAGGTGAACTTGTCTGACCACCTTCTACTCACCTGCGGGGTTGAGGTCTGTACTGCTACTGCTGACAGAGGAATCATCAGTCTTGTTCCCTCCTCCTCCCTCTCTCCCCTTGCTCACCACCACCACGGCCAGTCTCATGGTGCGGGCCTGGCGCAGCGTGGCGGTGGCGTCCGCGTGTGTCGCACCCCTTAGTGTCTGGCCGTTGATGGACAGCACCTCGTCACCCTTCTCCACGGTCCCCTCTTGAGCCGCCAGGCCGTGGGGGAAAACACGATGCACCTGGGGGGAGGGAGAAAAGTCAGAACATTTACAACTGACATTCCCATTCTAAGCAATTCGCCTTGATTGGTGGAGCAGCTGGCAGACATTTTGTAGAGTTGCAACTATCTGGCCATGCTAGAAAGGACAGTACCAGGGCTTTATAGCCATGGGATCCTATCTTTAATATTTAAGTCCAAAATCACGCTCCTAACTAACACAGACACTGTATTTTGTACAATACAACAATGTTACAGTGAACAACAGAACTGTGTCTTCTGCAGAATTCTCAACTCCCTCAGATAGCACACATCACACAGAAATACAATCTTGAACATAAATTCTGAGGATCATCACTTTTCATCTGCTCTAGCATGACCTTTCAGTATACTCACTGTGGTAGCCTTGCTCTCCAGGTCTATCCCACCTGCAATGCTGAAACCCAGACCTGCTCCTTCCTCCTTGTGCAGAATCACCACTTGGATGTGCTCAAATTGCTAGAAAGAGGGAAGGAAAGATGTCATCTCTTTCATTCTAACATTCAAAATAATATTTTCATGTTTTTCGTTCACTTTACAATGTTACTGCTGGTTCTTGTTCTTATCTATTAAGTAGGTTTGCTGATCTAGGATCAGGTCACCCGTCCATGTAATCTTACTCAATGTGATCTAAAAGCCAAATTTGATCCTAGATCAGTAGCCCTGTTACTCTGAGACGATTAATACTTTTATGATGTGAGTCAGACGATTCATGGCCATTCACAGAGATATCTCAGTTTGATTATTAAACCCCAGCTGTTGTTGACAGTGTCCAGGTTATTGTATGCCTGTGAGAGAGGGGACCAAGTGTCACACACACACACACACACACACACACACACACACACACACACACACACACACACACACACACACACACACACACACACACACACACACACACACACACACACACAAACAGACAAACACACACAAGCACACACACCAGACACACAGGCACACACACACATTGTAGTAAGAGTGCGGTAATGACATATCAAGAAAGGAAATGCATACAGATGTTCTCCTGAGCACAGAGCCAAGTGGTCCTTCGAGAGAGGTGTGTGTGTGTGTGTGTGTGTGTGTGTGTGTGTGTGTGTGTGTGTGTGTGTGTGTGTGTGTGTGTGTGTGTGTGTGTGTGTGTGTGTGTGTGTGTGTGTGTGTGTGTGTGTGTGTGTGTGTGTGCGCGTGTGTGTGTGTGCGCGTGCGTGTGTGTGCATATACAAAAGCTTTGATTGCCTCAGAATGGAAATGGTAAACAGAAACATAATACACACTGTGATACTCTGTCCTCCCTGAAAGCCTCTTAATACACACACACAAACACACACAGACTCACACACACACACACACAGACAGACTCACACACACACACACACACACGCACATGCACATGCACATGCACACACACACACACACACACCTGCAGCTGAGCACTCTAACGGAATCCTTAATGGTCCCTCCAGTCCTGTAGTGGAGCTCATTCCTACAGGCTTGTTGTTTTGCAGAAGCCAGTGGTGAGTATTGCATGAGATCAGCTCTTACCAGGCTTCCCACACAGCACCCTATTATACAGAGCCTTATGGGCCCTGGTCAAAAGTAGTGCACTTTAGAGGGAATAGCATGTCATTTGGGATGCCTTGGACTAGATTAGGGGGTATAGATTACCTCAACCACATATAGAGTAGACCAGAGCTGAGAGATTCTCAACAGTAAGAGTTGACAGTCTGTCATGACTGGATGTTCATGTGGTGTTACTGTGGTGCTGATGTGGTGTTGATGTGGTGTTACTGTGGTGTTACTGTGGTGTTGATGTGGTGTTACTGTGGTGCTGATGTGGTGTTGATGTGGTGTTACTGTGGTGCTGATGTGGTGTTGATGTGGTGTTACTGTGGTGCTGATGTGATGTTACCGTGGTGTTCATGTGGTGTTACTGTGGTGCTGATGTGGTTATACTGTGGTGCTGATGTGGTGTTGATGTGGTGTTACTGTGGTGCTGATGTGGTGTTGATGTGGTGTTGATGTGATGTTACCGTGGTGTTGATGTGGTGTTACTGTGGTGTTGATGTGGTGTTATCGTGGTGTTGATGTGGTGTTGATGTGATGTTACCGTGGTGTTGATGTGGTGTTACTGTGGTGTTGATGTGGTGTTATCGTGGTGTTGATGTGGTGCTGATGTGGTGTTACTGTGGTGTTGATGTGGTGTTATTGTGGTGTTGATGTGGTTATACTGTGGTGTTACTGTGGTGTTGATATGTGGTGCTGATGTGGTGTTGATGTGGTGTTCAAGTGGTGTTACTGTGGTGTTGATGTGGCACTGATGTGGTGTTCAAGTGGTGTTACTGTGGTGCTGATGTGGTGTTACTGTGGTGTTGATGTGGTGTTGATATGGTGTTGATGTGGGGAACATCATTATTTGACATCCTAATACAGTCAGCAAGGCCCTTCTTGTGAGGAAGAGGTGGACGGTCCTCCAAATAAATTAAAAACAATGAAACAGACAGGCCGGACACACGGACAGAAAGACTGACAAAGTTTCACCTTCAGTGTTTCCTCATCCAGAGCTTTCACTTCCTGGATCATGGTCTGTATTTCCTGTGGCGGGATGGCTGAGATAACAGAATGGGCACATGCTGATGAAGATGGGCGTGCGACCAGGTCCCCTCCCTCCTCCCCCCGCTCAATGGTACACTGCCTCAGATCAGATAGGCTGAGAGGAATAAGGAAGCAAACAGAGTTCAACTCACTCACTGACACTGGTCACATACAGAACACACACACAGACACACCTTCTGTATTACAGGTTCATCGTAGCTACTCTCATAATCATGCATTTCACTGTATGAAAACTAAATAGAGAGTTGTGTTTTAGTCTGGTCAATCTGTTACAGACTAAACTTTGAGAGGATTTCAGTCAGATTAACACTTTAGACATAATGACACATCTCAGAACAGGACTAACACGTGTGACTTCCTGTTTGTTCACTTCCTGTGTTCATACTTCCTCTTACTAAAGATGATACTGCCATGATTGCATTAAGCCCTGTGAAGCAGGGACAAAATACAGAAAAGATTTGATCTAAAATATGCCTGCTCCATCTGATAATATATAATGCCATCTCTACTTTACATAATCTGACTTCCAGGGAGCAGTGCTATCTTACGTTTTTTATAGCAAGCACTACTACAGTGTAGGTCCACAGACATACTAGACTTCTATCAGCTCTTGTGAAATCAGTGTATATTTATATATTTTCATCCAATCACCTGAGAGGTAATATGTGTATGCCTTTCTGGTATCAGTCATTGAAACAGTGTATATTTATATATTTTCATCCAATCACCTGAGAGGTAGTATGTGTATGCCTGTCTGGTATCAGTCATTGAAACAGTGTATATTTATATATTTTCATCCAATCACCTGAGAGGTAGTATGTGTATGCCTGTCTGGTATCAGTCATTGAAACAGTGTATATGCTGTATATACCAGGGTTGGGGGCAATTCCATTTCAATTACATCAATTTAGGAAGTTAACTGAAATTCCAATTTGAAATTATTCTCATAAAGAAGCATTGAAATTATTCTCATGAAGAAGCATTGAAATTATTCTCATAAAGAAGCATTGAAATTATTCTCATAAAGAAGCATTGAAATTATTCTCATAAAGAAGCATTGAAATTATTCTCATAAAGAAGCATTGGGAAAAGCTGGAATAGGAACTTCCTTTTACTTCCTGAATTGATTGAATTGTAATGGAATTGACCCCAACCCTGGTCTATGCTGTATGTTGATGTTTTGAGAGAGTGTTTACCTGACAGAGAAGCTATTCTCATTGCTGTCGGGGCCAGGGGAGAGGGGAGTGTTCTGGGCCGGGGCGGGCTCCTCCAGGCTGCAGACTAGAGGGGATGCAGGGGCTGGGTCTGACCCGGGGTTACCTGGCCCAGTAGGACAGAGGGAGGGGAGCAGGGAGTGCATGGAACGCATCAGGGCATGAGAAACCTGGAATAAAGTAGAGCAGAGCAGAGCAGTTAATAGTAGAGCACATCAGGGCAGAGCAGAGTAGAGCAGAGCAGATAAGAGTAGAACAGAGAAGAGTAGAGCAGATAAGAGTAGAGCAAAGCAGAGTAGAGCAGAGCAGAGTAGAGCAAATAAGAGTAGAGTAAAGCAGAGTAGAGCAGATAAGAGTACAGTAAAGCAGAGTAGAGGAGAGCAGAGTAGATAAGAGTAGAGCAGAGCAGAGCAGATAAAAGTAGAGCAGAGCAGATAAGAGTAGAGCAGAAAAAAGTAGAGCAGAGCAGAGTAGAGTAGAGCAGAGCCCATAAGAGTAGAACAGAGCAGAGCAGATAAGAGTAGATAGAGCAGAGTAGATTATAGCAGATAAGAGTAGAGTAGAGCAGAGCAGATAAGAGTATAGTAGAGTAGAGTAAAGTAGAGTAGAGTAGAGTAGAGCAGAGCAGAGCAGATACGAGTAGAGCAGAGCAGAGCAGAGTAGAGTAGAGTAGAGTAGAGTAGAGTAGAGTAGAGTAGAGCAGAGCAGAGTAGAGTAGGTCAGATACGAGTAGAGCAGATACGAGTAGAGCAGAGTATATTAGAGCAGAGCAGAGCAGAGTAGAGTAGAGTAGAGTAGAGTAGAGTAGAGCAGAGCAGAGCAGAGCAGAGTAGAGTAGAGTAGAGTATAGTAGAGCAGAGTATAACACATGTTATGGTTAGGGCTCTGCTGTTATTTTCTACGCTTCATCCCACCTCAAGAGGCCATTATAGCACCTTCTTACACCATGGGTGAAACAACTGTCATGTGTTCTTTCTATAATAGTCTAAAGTAATTATCCACAATAAGTTGCCAAATCCCAACCGGGCGAATTGACTTCAAATTGAATGTCTGCTGACAATCATTCCCATCAGCAGCCTACACTGTAGTAATTATTCATTATTATTATCTCAAGGACATTAATCAACATAATGAGCCACTTAAATCATTATCTGTTCACAACATTATATGATAATAATAGACCTTTTATCTAAGAAAATGGAGGGAAAAACAAATGAAAAAGAACAGAACAGCTGAGTTGACTATGTTACGGTGCTTAGTCTGGCATCCCACTGGGCACACACTGTTTTAATCAACATTGTTTCCACGTCATTCCCACCTTACAGATGTTGAATTGACGTTAAATTGACGTCTGTGCCAGTGAGATGGCGTCTGTGACGTCTGTGCCAGTGTGACGTCTGTGCCAGTGGGATGGCGTCTGTGACGTCTGTGCCAGTGGGATGGCGTCTGTGACGTCTGTGCCAGTGAGATGGCGTCTGTGACGTCTGTGCCAGTGAGATGGCGTCTGTGACGTCTGTGCCAGTGAGATGGCGTCTGTGACGTCTGTGCCAGTGAGATGGCGTCTGTGACGTCTGTGCCAGTGAGATGGCGTCTGTGACGTCTGTGCCAGTGAGATGGCGTCTGTGACGTCTGTGCCAGTGAGATGGCGTCTGTGACGTCTGTGCCAGTGTGACGTCTGTGCCAGTGTGATGGCGTCTGTGACGTCTGTGCCAGTGAGATGGCGTCTGTGACGTCTGTGCCAGTGAGATGGCGTCTGTGACGTCTGTGCCAGTGAGATGGCGTCTGTGACGTCTGTGCCAGTGAGATGGCGTCTGTGACGTCTGTGCCAGTGAGATGGCGTCTGTGACGTCTGTGCCAGTGTGACGTCTGTGCCAGTGTGACGTCTGTGCCAGTGAGATGGCGTCTGTGACGTCTGTGCCAGTGAGATGTCTGTGACGTCTGTGCCAGTGAGATGGCGTCTGTGCCAGTGTGACGTCTGTGCCAGTGTGATGGCGTCTGTGACGTCTGTGCCAGTGAGATGGCGTCTGTGACGTCTGTGCCAGTGAGATGACGTCTGTGCCAGTGAGATGGCGTCTGTGACGTCTGTGCCAGTGAGATGGCGTCTGTGACGTCTGTGCCAGTGAGATGGCGTCAGGACGTCTGTGCCAGTGGGATGGCGTCTGTGGTCGTGCCAGTGGGATGGCGTCTGTGACGTCTGTGCCAGTGGGATGGCTGCCTGTGACGCCTGTGCCAGTGAGATGGCGTCTGTGACGTCTGTGCCAGTGAGATGGGCCAGACGTCTGTGCCAGTGAGATGGCGTCTGTGACGTCTGTGCCAGTGAGATGGCGTCTGTGACGTCTGTGCCAGTGGGATGGCGTCTGTGACGTCTGTGCCAGTGAGATGGCGTCTGTGACGTCTGTGCCAGTGGGATGGCGTCTGTGATGTCTGTGCCAGTGAGATGGCCTGTAGTTCATTTGTTCATTTAGCAGACAAGATACTTATATTTCTGTGCTCTTACCACAGTCAAAACATACATATTTTATAGTAAGAATATAATGAACTATAAGAGAATATTATATAAATCATATTGTTTCCCAAGCAAACTATTGCCAAGTGTCGTAGGTGCACACAATCCACACACTAAATGACAGTTACAAACGTATGGCATGCACCTGTTACAGAGTAATTACATGGGTCATTCAACTGGTATGACACTTATGTGACATTTCATACATTTCTTCAGTTCAATTGGACATTTTCCAATTTACACTTGGACGATGTGATGTAATGTAAAGTGTGGACCAAAGACGCACCTGGTTACTGAAGGAGAGTATCTTCCCCAGGCTCTGTCCCTCCAGTCCTTGTAGAGCTGTTGACCCATCCGGGGAGGGAGAGGTAGGCAGGGGCAGGCTACGCATCCGCAGGCTGGCCTGCTTGCCCTGAGCCTGGGCATCGCTCTGGTCTCCCTCCCCCTCCTCTGGTGGTTGGAGTGGACCAAAGCTCTCTCCCTTGGAGCTGCTGGACCTCCTGGGCACCGGGCCCGATGGGGAGATGGAGGCCTCTACAGCCCCATCCACGGGCTCTGTTTCTGGTTCGGCCTCGGGGAGAGGTGCCTCTAGGGTGGATGGGGAGGTGGTGGTGTCCTCGGTGGATGGCGAGTCAGAGATCTCTGCATTGGGGTCTGTTGTCTCTTCCACTGGGGTCTGGAGCTCCGAGGTAGGGTGGTGGGTCGGAAGAAGAGAAAAGCAGGTAGGAGGAGAAGGGTGGGAGGCAGGAGAGGGCGGAAGGATGGAGTGAGGAGAGGCTCCAGGGGGAAAAGAGGACATCCTCCTGTCCTGGTCCTCGTCAGGGATTGGTGAGGTCACGTTGGCTCCTTTGCCCATGTCATGTTGGATTGTGCCATTCTCCTCTAAGAGAGGGGGGTCACTCCTGACGGGTGCCTTGTCCTTCAGAGGGAGGGAAGTGGAGGGGGCTAGGGGCCTCCTGTTGTTGCCCTCCATCTCGTGACCTTTACCCTCAGGACTAGAGAAGGTCTCAAATGAATGGATCTTCTGCTTGATTGACAGCTGGGCTGTAGAGGAAGTAGGCCGCAGACGTACCCCGAAGGTGCTGTTGAAATACACATTTTTAAATGTTATTGTCCATCCACCTGGATAATTTAAATGAGACAGAAATTCTTGTTGGCTTATAACTCATGAACACACAATACTAGATGGACAGACTGGGAATCAAACCCAGGTTACCTATACCCTTCAACACCACCTCAACCGCCTGAAATAAAAGCCTACACTTTAGGCGCTAACACAAGTCTTCAGATCTCAGACTGAACCGCCTCCGCTACATCTGCATAAAACACAAGAGAAAGGAGAAATGTTGTGGAGAAACACTACGTACGTTCCACCGCCTCTGATGTCCAGGGGTTTGGCCAGCTCAGCCTGGGGCCTCCCATTCCTAATACTCCTGAGGCTCTGACGGTTCCACACAGGCTTGGGGGCAACTGGGGGGCCCTTCCTCACCCCTGGGGGGTCCTCAGTCCTTGGGCTGGGGGTGGAGATTAGGGAGGCAGGGGTGGAGGGGGTGGTGGGGTCTGGGGCGGTGTGGTGGGTGGAAGAACAGTTGAGTTCAGGAAGCTCGGGAAACTCACTCGGTTGGCTCATGGCGACTGGGGAGTGTGTGTCGTTGGGGTGTCGGTTTGGGATGTGTGTGTGTGGCGTTTGGGAGCTGGATGGTGTGTTTGTTGTTGGTGTGGCGTGGAGTGTGGTGTGAGCTGAGATGAGTCAGACTCTGGTTCTGATGGGGGTCTTCAGGACCTCCAAGATCAGGGGCGCTGTCGGAGATCCTAACCCATGGGTCGTGAAGCTTTTCTGGGGGGAGTTGCTCCACGCGGCCCTGCCTCCTCAGGCCCGGCCTCTTACTCTGGGAGCAGAGGTGGAAGGCAGATTCAGCACCTGAACACAGACAACACAGGAAACACAGTCTAAGAGGAGGAGAGATACAAGTACTTTATAAGGAGCTAGACTCACACTGCCATCATTAAAATAATGCATTCATACCTGCACAACTTTCTGCTTTACTAATAATGTTATATAGTAAGTTGTGGTGCAATTACACGTCACAATGTAACAAATGATCCTAAAGATGGCGTTCACAACTAAATAACATGTTGTCTTTCAGAAAACAAACTGCAAATTAACTGCAAATGGCCCCTATAGGTGTCTCAAATAACTGTATATTTGACTTTTGGCTCTGTATTTACAAATGGTGTAGTCATACATTTTTGGAAATTGAATGAGAACGACAAAAAAAGTATTGAGGTTCCCATACGATACCTGAATGTAGTCTGTCTTCTGTGCAGGATGAGTATCGAGGGCAGTCGGTGATGGCAGCAGAGCGAGCCTCTGAGTGGGTGAGAGTCTCTCCACTTCCCCCTGAGTGTTCTTGCTCTCTTCTCTCTCTTTCTCTCTCACTCTCTACTTCCTGGAACACAGATAAACAGGAAGTAAAAACGTTGAGCGCACCACTCAGCCTCTGACCGCAGAAAGGTGTAGTAATTCACCCTGCATTTACTACCGTCCGTTACCCTCCACCACTTCACATGGACATGCATCCATCCACCACACTCACAACGACCAGATGCAGAACATCATTGAATCACACACAGTGCCAAGGCAAGGCCATTCTATGATATGCAATAGCTTCATGCCTGATGTTGGTATAACACAAGCATCTTCCAGAATTACAGGTGAGTCACTTACAAACACACAAGCAAATCGTTCCAGAACGGAGAGAAGCCATCCTTACTATAAAAGCTTGCATTGTGAGAGGTTTAAGGTTGGATGGACAGGATACATAGGGAAGAGGTGTCATATTTGTCCATTCATGCCCATTCAAAGGCATGAATGTATGACATTCTGAAACAAAAATGTAAAGGTATGACTGGTATGTTCATGTTTTCTATTTGAAAAAGTACCATTCTCAGTCCAAAGTCATCTCCATGCAAAACATTCACCAACACACATTCAGGAGTATGAAACAGTGCCACGTACATTTCTACACAATAGGCTTATGATCTTTCCCAAAGCCTTGTACACACTGCTAACCAGCTGGAAGCATGTAGGTGTGGATGCAGAAACAACACATGGGACAATACACATTAGTTAGAGGCAAATTATATTAGTATACTGTATTTAGTCAATTCAGCATGTTTTAGCATATTGCTTACAGACAGAGAAAAAGAAAAACGGTGTCTATGTCTAATGTTATCCTTCTCTGCACTAATGTCTAATGTTATCCTTCTCTGCACTAATGTCTAATGTTATCCTTCTCTGCACTAATGTCTAATGTTATCCTTCTCTGCACTAATGTCTAATGTTATCCTTCTTTGCACTAATGTCTAATGTTATCCTTCTATACACTAATGTCTAATGTTATCCTTCTCTGCACTAATGTCTGTTATCCTTCTCTGCACTAATGTCTAATGTTATCCTTCTCTGCACTAATGTCTAATGTTATCTTTTTCTGTACTAATGTCTAATGTTATTCTTCTTTGCACTAATGTCTAATATTATCCTTCTCTGCACTGATGTCTAATGTTATCCTTCTCTGCACTAATGTCTAATGTTATCCTTCTCTGCATTAATGTCTAATGTTATCCTTCTCTGCACTAATGTCTAATGTTATCCTTCTCTGCACTAATGTCTAATGTTATCCTTCTCTGCACTAATGTCTAATGTTATCTTTTTCTGTACTAATGTCTAATGTTATTCTTCTTTGCACTAATGTCTAATGTTATCCTTCTATACACTAATGTCTAATGTTATCCTTCTCTGCACTAATGTCTGTTATCCTTCTCTGCACTAATGTCTAATGTTATCCTTCTCTGCACTAATGTCTAATGTTATCCTTCTCTGCACTAATGTCTAATGTTATCCTTCTCTGCACTCATGTCTAATGTTATCATTCTCTGCACTAATGTCTAATGTTATCCTTCTCTGCACTAATGTCTAATGTTATCCTTCTCTGCACTAATGTCTAATGTTATCCTTCTCTGCACTAATGTCTAATGTTATCCTTCTCTGCACTAATGTCTAATGTTATCCTTCTCTGCACTAATGTCTAATGTTATCCTTCTCTGCACTAATGTCTAATGTTATCATTCTCTGCACTAATGTCTAATGTTGTAATTGTGGAAATTCTTACACAGGGACATTCTAAGTCAATCTGAAGTGAATCACTCTTTATTGTCAGCAGGTTGGACAGGTCCCAGTCAGACTTAGATACATATAGTAGCAATCTGAAGTGAATCACTCTTTATTGTCAACAGGTTGGACAGGTCCCAGTCAGACTTAGATACATATAGTAGCAATCTGAAGTGAATCACTCTTTATTGTCAACAGGTTGGACAGGTCCCAGTCAGACTTAGATACATATAGTAGCAATCTGAAGTGAATCACTCTTTTATTGTCAGCAGGTTGACAGGTCCCAGCCAGACTTAGATACATATAGTAGCAATCTGAAGTGAATCACTCTTTATTGTCAGCAGGTTGGACTGGTCCCAGTCAGACTTAGATACATATAGTAGCAATCTGAAGTGAATCACTCTTTATTGTCAACAGGTTAGACAGGTCCCAGTCAGACTTAGATACATATAGTAGCAATCTGAATTGAGCTCTAACAGGGCAGTCCCATTAGTTCCCTTATATACCGACAAGCTATTATTTGCATGATTTAGCTTATTCATCATTCATAATTCATGTTTGTTTCATGCATGTGACAGACCAATACCTCACGAGGCTTCTTCTCTAAGCTGAGACCTTGAAACTGAGATATCATTTCTTCAAACAAGGTTCTGGGTGTACTGCTAAATTGCAGATATTGATAGTGAGGATTTGTTCAATCAGTAACTTGATTGAACACAGAAATTGGTTTATACAAAAGCAGAAACAGAGGACATAGAAA
>NW_027004509.1:74487-119487 GCF_036934945.1 Oncorhynchus masou masou
CTCAGTGGAGTATAGACAGTAACTACCTTTACCAACTCAGTGGAGTATAGACAGTAACAACCTTTACCAACTCAGTGGAGTATGGAGTATAGACAGTAACAACCAGTGGAGTATTAACAACTCAGTGGAGTATAGACGGTAACAACCTTAATCAACTCAGTGGAGTATAGACAGTAACAACCTTTATTAACTCAGTGGAGTATAGACAGTAACAACCTTTATTAACTCAGTGGAGTATAGACAGTAACAACCTTTATTAACTCAGTGGAGTATAGACAGTAACAACCTTTATTAACTCAGTGGAGTATAGACAGTAACAACCTTTATTAACTCAGTGGAGTATAGACAGTAACAACCTTTATTAACTCAGTGGAGTATAGACAGTAACAACCTTTATTAACTCAGTGGAGTATAGACAGTAACAACCTTTATTAACTCAGTGGAGTATAGACAGTAACAACCTTTATTAACTCAGTGGAGTATAGACTCAGTGGAGTATAGACAGTAACAACCTTTATCAACTCAGTGGAGTATAGACAGTAACAACCTTTATCAACTCAGTGGAGTATAGACAGTAACAACCTTTATTAACTCAGTGGAGTATAGACAGTAACAACCTTCACCAACTCAGTGGAGTATAGACAGTAACAACCTTTATTAACTCAGTGGAGTATAGACAGTAACAACCTTTATTAACTCAGTGGAGTATAGACAGTAACAACCTTTATCAACTCAGTGGAGTATAGACAGTAACAACCTTTATTAACTCAGTGGAGTATAGACTTTAGTATAGACAGTAACAACCTTTATCAACTCAGTGGAGTATAGACAGTAACAACCTTTATTAACTCAGTGGAGTATAGACAGTAACAACCTTTATTAACTCAGTGGAGTATAGACAGTAACAACCTTTATTAACTCAGTGGAGTATAGACAGTAACAACCAACTCAGTGGAGTATAGACAGTAACAACCTTTATTAACTCAGTGGAGTATAGACAGTAACAACCTTTATTAACTCAGTGGAGTATAGACAGTAACAACCTTTATTAACTCAGTGGAGTATAGACAGTAACAACCTTTATCAACTCAGTGGAGTATAGACAGTAACAACCTTTATTAACTCAGTGGAGTATAGACAGTAACTACCTTTATTAACTCAGTGGAGTATAGACAGTAACAACCTTTATTAACTCAGTGGAGTATAGACAGTAACAACCTTTATTAACTCAGTGGAGTATAGACAGTAACAACCTTTATTAACTCAGTGGAGTATAGACAGTAACAACCTTTATTAACTCAGTGGAGTATAGACAGTAACAACCTTTATTAACTCAGTGGAGTATAGACAGTAACAACCTTTACCTTTATTAACTCAACTCAGTGGAGTATAGACAGTAACAACCTTTATTAACTCAGTGGAGTATAGACAGTAACAACCTTTATTAACTCAGTGGAGTATAGACAGTAACAACCTTTATTAACTCAGTGGAGTATAGACAGTAACAACCTTTATTAACTCAGTGGAGTATAGACAGTAACAACCTTTATTAACTCAGTGGAGTATAGACAGTAACAACCTTTATTAACTCAGTGGAGTATAGACAGTAACAACCTTTATTAACTCAGTGGAGTATAGACAGTAACAACCTTTATTAACTCAGTGGAGTATAGACAGTAACAACCTTTATTAACTCAGTGGAGTATAGACAGTAACAACCTTTATCAACTCAGTGGAGTATAGACAGTAACAACCTTTATTAACTCAGTGGAGTATAGACAGTAACAACCTTTATTAACTCAGTGGAGTATAGACAGTAACAACCTTTATTAACTCAGTGGAGTATAGACAGTAACAACCTTTATTAACTCAGTGGAGTATAGACAGTAACAACCTTTATTAACTCAGTGGAGTATAGACAGTAACAACCTTTATTAACTCAGTGGAGTATAGACAGTAACAACCTTTATCAACTCAGTGGAGTATAGACAGTAACAACCTTTATTAACTCAGTGGAGTATAGACAGTAACAACCTTTATTAACTCAGTGGAGTATAGACAGTAACAACCTTTATTAACTCAGTGGAGTATAGACAGTAACAACCTTTATTAACTCAGTGGAGTATAGACAGTAACAACCTTTATTAACTCAGTGGAGTATAGACAGTAACAACCTTTATTAACTCAGTGGAGTATAGACAGTAACAACCTTTATTAACTCAGTGGAGTATAGACAGTAACAACCTTTATTAACTCAGTGGAGTATAGACAGTAACAACCTTTATTAACTCAGTGGAGTATAGACAGTAACAACCTTTATTAACTCAGTGGAGTATAGACAGTAACAACCTTTATTAACTCAGTGGAGTATAGACAGTAACAACCTTTATTAACTCAGTGGAGTATAGACAGTAACAACCTTTATTAACTCAGTGGAGTATAGACAGTAACAACCTTTATCAACTCAGTGGAGTATAGACAGTAACAACCTTTATTAACTCAGTGGAGTATAGACAGTAACAACCTTTATTAACTCAGTGGAGTATAGACAGTAACAACCTTTATTAACTCAGTGGAGTATAGACAGTAACAACCTTTATTAACTCAGTGGAGTATAGACAGTAACAACCTTTATTAACTCAGTGGAGTATAGACAGTAACAACCTTTATTAACTCAGTGGAGTATAGACAGTAACAACCTTTATTAACTCAGTGGAGTATAGACAGTAACAACCTTTATTAACTCAGTGGAGTATAGACAGTAACAACCTTTATTAACTCAGTGGAGTATAGACAGTAACAACCTTTATTAACTCAGTGGAGTATAGACAGTAACAACCTTTATTAACTCAGTGGAGTATAGACAGTAACAACCTTTATTAACTCAGTGGAGTATAGACAGTAACAACCTTTATATTAAAGTGGAGTATAGACAGTAACAACCTTTATTAACTCAGTGGAGTATAGACAGTAACAACCTTTATTAACTCAGTGGAGTATAGACAGTAACAACCTTTATTAACTCAGTGGAGTATAGACAGTAACAACCTTTATCAACTCAGTGGAGTATAGACAGTAACAACCTTTATCAACTCAGTGGAGTATAGACAGTAACAACCTTTATTAACTCAGTGGAGTATAGACAGTAACAACCTTTATTAACTCAGTGGAGTATAGACAGTAACAACCTTTATTAACTCAGTGGAGTATAGACAGTAACAACCTTTATTAACTCAGTGGAGTATAGACAGTAACAACCTTTATTAACTCAGTGGAGTATAGACAGTAACAACCTTTATTAACTCAGTGGAGTATAGACAGTAACAACCTTTATTAACTCAGTGGAGTATAGACAGTAACAACCTTTATTTATTAACTCAGTGGAGTATAGACAGTAACAACCTTTATTAACTCAGTGGAGTATAGACAGTAACAACCTTTATTAACTCAGTGGAGTATAGACAGTAACAACCTTTATTAACTCAGTGGAGTATAGACAGTAACAACCTTTATTAACTCAGTGGAGTATAGACAGTAACAACCTTTATTAACTCAGTGGAGTATAGACAGTAACAACCTTTATTAACTCAGTGGAGTATAGACAGTAACAACCTTTATTAACTCAGTGGAGTATAGACAGTAACAACCTTTATTAACTCAGTGGAGTATAGACAGTAACAACCTTTATTAACTCAGTGGAGTATAGACAGTAACAACCTTTATCAATTCTCAGCTAGTTCAGCTTCGCCAGACGATAATGCACCACATTACCTTCTGTTATATTACTGCATTGTGTTTCATCAGGATAAATTAATGTCTCTCACGTCCTTTCTCTTTCTCGCCCGCCCGCCCGCCCGCCCGCCCGCCCACCCACCCCCACCCACCCACCCCCACCCACCTACCCACCTACCTACCTACCTACCTACCTACCTACCTACCTACCTACCTACCTACCTACCTTTTTTTTTTTTTTTTTTTTTTTTTTTTTTAAATCTGGTCTCTCTCTGTGACCTCTTAACCCCAGGCCTGCGTAGGTCTGACCCCTGCTCCCACTCCAGAGGGAAGTGTGAGCGCTGTGTGGCGAGGAGCTTCAGCCAACTGACTGCCCGGCGAGCCCAGAAGAACATGACCCGCTCCTGTAGTGACAACAACACATACAACCAGAACCACCATCATAACCATCAGCACAACCGCTGCCCCGGACCAGGAACCAACCTGGTTAATGGTCAAACCCTGACTATACCCAACCACAACCACAACATGCACCATAATCTGATGGAAAGGGTCCACAGCCTCGACATCCCCATGGTAACTCAACACAACCAAGCATCCCAGACTAATCTGTCATGGTTCTAGAGGTTCAAATACCTCTTTGTCTCATTGGTGTTGGAGTTCTAGGGGTCATGGTTCTAAGGTCCTTATCCGTCTTGATCTCATGGTTCTAGGGGTCCACGCCTGAGCCCTGGTGTGATAACAGACTGTCTGCATTGGTCTACCCTGTCCCTGATGACGACTATAACGTCCCCTACAACTCCCCAGCAGCCAACCTCTCCAGCCAGCGCGCGTTAGACCTGGCCACAAGGGGAAATAAGGTAGCTTAACTCCAGACGTTTCCATACAAGCTTTTGGAAGGCCACACTTTAGGCACCAAATGGAAGAATAATGCACTGAAACAGGCTGGGACTACCTGGACTTGTCCAATAAGAAATGTTTATATAACACATATTTTCCTAATCTGACCCTAGAACAGGCCCAAAGCCCTGGCACCTCCAAGGAGGTACTGCCGACACCAGGACGTCACTAGTGAGGAGGGGGCCCCTGGGGGCCTGCCAGACTCCAATGTTTCCAGTAGAGGCTCCCCTGTTAGAGAGGATGGATGGAGTCCCACACATACCAACTGTCAGGTAGGGAGACAACATTATTTACACCTATTTACAATGATAGTCTGGTTTCTCCCATTTGGTGCCTAATGAACACAACCCACTAGTGCAGAAAAGGACAGCATCTGACATAATCTCACTGTTTTTGTATTTTTCTGCTCCCAAGTAATATGCTTAAAGATGCTGAATTTACTTTAGACAGGGTGTGAATTTACTTTAAGTATACACTTATCTAACCAGGCATATTGACTTAAACATGTATTACTGTGGATGGATGGATGAATATTGCAAGCAGGTTTGAACTTTTTTTAAGTAATGAATTTGAATCGATGGATCAAAATAATGTAAATATCGATGCATCTCAACAGGACTTTAGCAGCATGATATGACTGGCTGTCATTCATACTGCCGTACATCTGAGGAAGAGCTAGACTGCTTACTTCTATTGCCCATAAATGGTAGCTACTGTAGGGGAGAAGGGGGCGTGATCCAATTCTCTGTAAAACAGAGTTGCGTGGTCTCCATGCATCAGGCATCAGCTGTGGTTGAGACACGTCACTCTGTTTTGCAAAGGTTCTTCCGCTTGCATATTCTCTGGAACCACAATTGTCTGTGAAGCTGATCTGCAGAGCTGTGTCGACTTCATTAAGGCATGCAATGGAAACGTCTTCATACGAAAATGAACCTTTCTTATTGGATAAGTCCAGGTAGTCCCTCCCTGTTTCTTCCATTTGGTGCCGAATTAACACAACAGGACAATGTGATGGACATTTTTATGTTTGTGCTTTTCTATAAACCAATTTCTATGTCCTCTGTTTCTGCTTTTGTATAAACCAATTTCTGTGTTCAATCAAGTTACTGATTGAACAAATCCTCACTATCAATATCTGCAATTTAGCAGTACACCCAGAACCTTGTTTAGAGAAATGATATCTCAGTTTCAAGGTCTCAGCTTAGAGAAGAAGCCTCGTGAGGTATTGGTCTGTCACATGCATGAAACAAACATGAATTATGAATGATGAATAAGCTAAATCATGCAAATATAACTTGTCAGTATATAAGGGAACTAATGGGACTGCCCTGTTAGAGCTCAATTCAGATTGCTACTATATGTATCTAAGTCTGACTGGGACCTGTCTAACCTGTTGACAATAAAGAGTGATTCACTTCAGATTGCTACTATATGTATCTAAGTCTGACTGGGACCAGTCCAACCTGCTGACAATAAAGAGTGATTCACTTCAGATTGCTACTATATGTATCTAAGTCTGACTGGGACCTGTCCAACCTGCTGACAATAAAGAGTGATTCACTTCAGATTGCTACTATATGTATCTAAGTCTGACTGGGACCTGTCCAACCTGTTGACAATAAAGAGTGATTCACTTCAGATTGCTACTATATGTATCTAAGTCTGACTGGGACCTGTCCAACCTGTTGACAATAAAGAGTGATTCACTTCAGATTGACTTAGAATGTCCCTGTGTAAGAATTTCCACAATTACAACATTAGACATTAGTGCAGAGAAGGATAACATTAGACATTAGTGCAGAGAAGGATAACATTAGACATTAGTGCAGAGAAGGATAACATTAGACATTAGTGCAGAGAAGGATAACATTAGACATTAGTGATAACATTAGACATTAGAGAGAAGGATAACATTAGACATTAGTGCAGAGAAGGATAACATTAGACATTAGTGCAGAGAAGGATAACATTAGACATTAGTGCAGAGAAGGATAACATTAGACATGAGTGCAGAGAAGGATAACATTAGACATTAGTGCAGAGAAGGATAACATTAGACATTAGTGCAGAGAAGGATAACATTAGACATTAGTGCAGAGAAGGATAACATTAGACATTAGGATAACATTAGACATTAGGATAACATTGACATTAGTGCAGAGAAGAATTAGTGCAGAGAAGGATAACATTAGACATTAGTGCAGAGAAGGATAACATTAGACATTAGTGAATAACATTAGACATTAGAAGGATAACATTAGACATTAGTGCAGAGAAGGATAACATTAGACATTAGTGCAGAGAAGGATAACATTAGACATTAGTGCAGAGAAGGATAACATTAGACATTAGTGCAGAGAAGATAACAGAAGGATAACATTAGACATTAGTGCAGAGAAGGATAACATTAGACATTAGTGCAGAGAAGGATAACATTAGACATTAGTGCAGAGAAGGATAACATTAGACATTAGTGCAGAGAAGGATAACATTAGACATTAGTGCAGAGAAGGATAACATTAGACATAGACACCGTTTTTCTTTTTCTCTGTCTGTAAGCAATATGCTAAAACATGCTGAATTGACTAAATACAGTATACTAATATAATTTGCCTCTAACTAAT
Source organism: Oncorhynchus masou masou (assembly GCF_036934945.1). Classification (NCBI taxonomy): domain Eukaryota; kingdom Metazoa; phylum Chordata; class Actinopteri; order Salmoniformes; family Salmonidae; genus Oncorhynchus; species Oncorhynchus masou. Next base: position 81,744 of record NW_027004509.1, read on the forward strand.
GTGTATTGTCCCATGTGTTGTTTCTGCATCCACACCTACATGCTTCCAGCTGGTTAGCAGTGTGTACAAGGCTTTGGGAAAGATCATAAGCCTATTGTGTAGAAATGTACGTGGCACTGTTTCATACTCCTGAATGTGTGTTGGTGAATGTTTTGCATGGAGATGACTTTGGACTGAGAATGGTACTTTTTCAAATAGAAAACATGAACATACCAGTCATACCTTTACATTTTTGTTTCCAGAATGTCATACATTCATGCCTTTGAATGGGCATGAATGGACAAATATGACACCTCTTCCCTATGTATCCTGTCCATCCAACCTTAAACCTCTCACAATGCAAGCTTTTATAGTAAGGATGGCTTCTCTCCGTTCTGGAACGATTTGCTTGTGTGTTTGTAAGTGACTCACCTGTAATTCTGGAAGATGCTTGTGTTATACCAACATCAGGCATGAAGCTATTGCATATCATAGAATGGCCTTGCCTTGGCACTGTGTGTGATTCAATGATGTTCTGCATCTGGTCGTTGTGAGTGTGGTGGATGGATGCATGTCCATGTGAAGTGGTGGAGGGTAACGGACGGTAGTAAATGCAGGGTGAATTACTACACCTTTCTGCGGTCAGAGGCTGAGTGGTGCGCTCAACGTTTTTACTTCCTGTTTATCTGTGTTCCAGGAAGTAGAGAGTGAGAGAGAAAGAGAGAGAGAAAGAGAGCAAGAACACTCAGGGGGAAGTGGAGAGACTCTCACCCACTCAGAGGCTCGCTCTGCTGCCATCACCGACTGCCCTCGATACTCATCCTGCACAGAAGACAGACTACATTCAGGTATCGTATGGGAACCTCAATACTTTTTTTTGTCGTTCTCATTCAATTTCCAAAAATGTATGACTACACCATTTGTAAATACAGAGCCAAAAGTCAAATATACAGTTATTTGAGACACCTATAGGGGCCATTTGCAGTTAATTTGCAGTTTGTTTTCTGAAAGACAACATGTTATTTAGTTGTGAACGCCATCTTTAGGATCATTTGTTACATTGTGACGTGTAATTGCACCACAACTTACTATATAACATTATTAGTAAAGCAGAAAGTTGTGCAGGTATGAATGCATTATTTTAATGATGGCAGTGTGAGTCTAGCTCCTTATAAAGTACTTGTATCTCTCCTCCTCTTAGACTGTGTTTCCTGTGTTGTCTGTGTTCAGGTGCTGAATCTGCCTTCCACCTCTGCTCCCAGAGTAAGAGGCCGGGCCTGAGGAGGCAGGGCCGCGTGGAGCAACTCCCCCCAGAAAAGCTTCACGACCCATGGGTTAGGATCTCCGACAGCGCCCCTGATCTTGGAGGTCCTGAAGACCCCCATCAGAACCAGAGTCTGACTCATCTCAGCTCACACCACGACGCCACACACACTCCATCCCAAAGCGACAGACACCCCAACGACACACACTCCCCAGTCGCCATGAGCCAACCGAGTGAGTTTCCCGAGCTTCCTGAACTCAACTGTTCTTCCACCCACCACACCGCCCCAGACCCCACCACCCCCTCCACCCCTGCCTCCCTAATCTCCACCCCCAGCCCAAGGACTGAGGACCCCCCAGGGGTGAGGAAGGGCCCCCCAGTTGCCCCCAAGCCTGTGTGGAACCGTCAGAGCCTCAGGAGTATTAGGAATGGGAGGCCCCAGGCTGAGCTGGCCAAACCCCTGGACATCAGAGGCGGTGGAACGTACGTAGTGTTTCTCCACAACATTTCTCCTTTCTCTTGTGTTTTATGCAGATGTAGCGGAGGCGGTTCAGTCTGAGATCTGAAGACTTGTGTTAGCACCTAAAGTGTAGGCTTTTATTTCAGGCGGTTGAGGTGGTGTTGAAGGGTATAGGTAACCTGGGTTTGATTCCCAGTCTGTCCATCTAGTATTGTGTGTTCATGAGTTATAAGCCAACAAGAATTTCTGTCTCATTTAAATTATCCAGGTGGATGGACAATAACATTTAAAAATGTGTATTTCAACAGCACCTTCGGGGTACGTCTGCGGCCCACTTCCTCTACAGCCCAGCTGTCAATCAAGCAGAAGATCCATTCATTTGAGACCTTCTCTAGTCCTGAGGGTAAAGGTCACGAGATGGAGGGCAACAACAGGAGGCCCTTAGCCCCCTCCACTTCCCTCCCTCTGAAGGACAAGGCACCCGTCAGGAGTGACCCCCCTCTCTTAGAGGAGAATGGCACAATCCAACATGACATGGGCAAAGGAGCCAAAGTGACCTCTCCAATCCCTGACGAGGACCAGGACAGGAGGATGTCCTCTTTTCCCCCTGGAGCCTCTCCTCACTCCATCCTTCCGCCCTCTCCTGCCTCCCACCCTTCTCCTCCTACCTGCTTTTCTCTTCATCCGACCCCCCACCCTACCTCGGAGCTCCAGACCCCAGTGGAAGAGACAACAGACCCCAATGCAGAGATCTCTGACTCGCCATCCACCGAGGACACCACCACCTCCCCATCCACCCTAGAGGCACCTCTCCCGAGGCCGAACCAGAAACAGAGCCCGTGGATGGGGAGGCCTCCATCTCCCCATCGGGCCCGGTGCCCAGGAGGTCCAGCAGCTCCAAGGGAGAGAGCTTTGGTCCCTCCAACCACCAGAGGAGGGGGAGGGAGACCAGAGCGATGCCCAGGCTCAGGGCAAGCAGGAGACGCGTGGGCCAGCCCCTGGAGGGACAGAGCCTGGGGAAGATCTCCCCTCGGGCCCGGTGCCCAGGAGGTCCAGCAGCTGAGAGCTTTGGTCCATGGACCAGAGCGATGCCCAGGCTCAGGGCAAGCAGGCCAGCCTGCGGAAGCCTGACCTCTCCATCCTTCCAGCTCTACAAGGACTGGAGGGACAGAGCCTGGGAAGATACTCTCCTTCCTAACCAGGTGTCTTTGGTCCACACTTTACATTACATCACACGTCCTACCTCGGAAAAGCTCCAGAACTGAAGAAATGGAAATGTCACATAAGTGTCATACCAGTTGAATGACCCATGTAATTACTCTGTAACAGGTCCCCGTTTGTAACTGTCATTTAGTGTGTGGATCCACCCGACACTTGGCAATAGTTTGCCCGAGGAAACAATATGATTTATATAATATTCTCTTATAGTTCATTATATTCTTACTATAAAATATGTATGTTTTGACTGTGGTGCACAGAAATATAAGTATCTTGTCTGCTAAATGAACAAATGAACTACAGGCCATCTCACTGGTCCACATCCAACCACCAGAGGCCAGGGGAGGGAGATCTCACAGACGCCATCCCAGGCTCACTGGGGCACAGAGCCATCTCAGGCCAGCCATCCCACTGGCACAGGACAGACGCCATCCCACTGGCGTCACAGAGCCATCCCACTGGCACAGCCCCACCAGACGTCACAGACGCCATCTCACTCCATCTCACCCGGATGGGTCACAACAGCCATCTCACAAGGACAGGAGCACAGGACAGACGCCATCTCACTGGGGAAGATACTCTCCTTCAGTAACTGGCACAGGCACAGACGCCATCTTTGGTCCACACTTTACATTCACATCACATGTCCACGTCCATTTAACTGGCAAGAAATGTCACAGAAATGTCACTGGCATACGTGTCATCACTGGCAGTTGAATGACCCATCTCACTGGCACTCTGTAACAGACGCCATGCACTGGCACAGACGTTCACAACGTCATTTAGTGGCACAGACGTCACAGACGCCATCTCACTGGCACACTTGGCAATAGCCATTTCACTGGCACAACAATATGATTTCACTATAATATTCACTGGCACAGTTCATTACGCCATCTCACTATAAAATATGTATGTTTGGCACAGTGGTAAGACGCCATCTCACTGGCACAATACAGACGCCATCCCACTGGCAAATGAACAACTGGAACTACAGACGCCATCTCACTGGCACAGACGTCAATTTAACGTCAATTCAACATCTGTAAGGTGGGAATGACGTGGAAACAATGTTGATTAAAACAGTGTGTGCCCAGTGGGATGCCAGACTAAGCACCGTAACATAGTCAACTCAGCTGTTCTGTTCTTTTTCATTTGTTTTTCCCTCCATTTTCTTAGATAAAAGGTCTATTATTATCATATAATGTTGTGAACAGATAATGATTTAAGTGGCTCATTATGTTGATTAATGTCCTTGAGATAATAATAATGAATAATTACTACAGTGTAGGCTGCTGATGGGAATGATTGTCAGCAGACATTCAATTTGAAGTCAATTCGCCCGGTTGGGATTTGGCAACTTATTGTGGACTAATTGGATAATTACTTTAGACTATTATAGAAAGAACACATGACAGTTGTTTCACCCATGGTGTAAGAAGGTGCTATAATGGCCTCTTGAGGTGGGATGAAGGGTAGAAAATAACAGCAGAGCCCTAACCATAACATGTGTTATACTCTACTCTACTCTACTCTACTCTACTCTACTCTACTCTACTCTACTATACTCTGCTCTACTCTACTATACTCTGCTCTACTCTTATCTACTCTACTCTACTCTACTACTACTTATCTGCTCTGCTCTACGTATCTGCTCTGCTCTATCTGCTCTACTCTACTCTGCTCTATCTACTCTACTCTTATCTGCTCTGCTCTGTTCTACTCTTATGGGCTCTGCTCTACTCTACTCTGCTCTGCTCTACTTTTTCTGCTCTACTCTTATCTGCTCTGCTCTATCTACTTTATCTGCTCTGCTCTGCTCTACTCTTATCTGCTCTGCTCTACTCTCTACTCTTATCTGCTCTGCTCTACTTTTATCTGCTCTGCTCTGCTCTACTCGTATCTGCTCTGCTCTCCTCTACTCTGGTTTACTGTACTCTTATCTGCTCTACTCTGCTCTGCTCTACTCTGCTTTGCTCTACTCTTATCTGCACTACTCTTCTCTGTTCTACTCTTATCTGCTCTGCTCTACTCTGCTCTGCCCTGCTGTGCTCTACTATTAACTGCTCTGCTCTGCTCTACTTTATTCCAGGTTTCCCATGCCCTGATGCGTTCCATGCACTCCCTGCTCCCCTCCCTCTGTCCTACTAGGCCAGGTAACCCTGGGTCAGACCCAGCCCCTGCATCCCCTCTAGTCTGCAGCCTGGAGGAGCCCGCCCCGGCCCAGAACACTCCCCTCTCCCCTGGCCCCGACAGCAATGAGAATAGCTTCTCTGTCAGGTAAAAACTCTCTCAAAACATCAACATACAGCATAGACCAGGGTTGGGGTCAATTCCATTACAATTCAATCAATTCAGGAAGTAAAAGGAAGTTCCTATTCCAGCTTTTCCCAATGCTTCTTTATGAGAATAATTTCAATGCTTCTTTTTGAGAATAATTTCAATGCTTCTTTATGAGAATAATTTCAATGCTTCTTTATGAGAATAATTTCAATGCTTCTTTATGAGAATAATTTCAATGCTTCTTTATGAGAATAATTTCAAATTGGAATTTCAGTTTACTTCCTAAATTGATGTAATTGAAATGAAATTGCCCCCAACCCTGGTATATACAGCATATACACTGTTTCAATGACTGATACCAGACAGGCATACACATACTACCTCTCAGGTGATTGGATGAAAATATATAAATATACACTGTTTCAATGACTGATACCAGACAGGCATACACATACTACCTCTCAGGTGATTGGATGAAAATATATAAATATACACTGTTTCAATGACTGATACCAGACAGGCATACACATACTACCTCTCAGGTGATTGGATGAACATATATAAATATACACTGATTTCACAAGAGCTGATAGAAGTCTAGTATGTCTATGGACCTACACTGTAGTAGTGCTTGCTATGAAAAACATAGCACTGCTCCCTGGAAGTCAGATTATGTAAAGTAGAGATGGCATTATATATTATCAGAAGGAACAGGCATATTTTAGATCAAATCTTTTCTGTATTTTGTCCCTGCTTCACAGGGCTTAATGCAATCATGGCAGTATCATCTTTAGTAAGAGGAAGTATGAACACAGGAAGTGAACAAACAGGAAGTCACACGTGTTAGTCCTGTTCTGAGATGTGTCATTATGTCTAAAGTGTTAATCTGACTGAAATCCTCTCAAAGTTTAGTCTGTAACAGATTGACCAGACTAAAACACAACTCTCTATTTAGTTTTCATACAGTGAAATGCATGATTATGAGAGTAGCTACGATGAACCTGTAATACAGAAGGTGTGTCTGTGTGTGTGTTCTGTATGTGACCAGTGTCAGTGAGTGAGTTGAACTCTGTTTGCTTCCTTATTCCTCTCAGCCTATCTGATCTGAGGCAGTGTACCATTGAGCGGGGGGAGGAGGGAGGGGACCTGGTCGCACGCCCATCTTCATCAGCATGTGCCCATTCTGTTATCTCAGCCATCCCGCCACAGGAAATACAGACCATGATCCAGGAAGTGAAAGCTCTGGATGAGGAAACACTGAAGGTGAAACTTTGTCAGTCTTTCTGTCCGTGTGTCCGGCCTGTCTGTTTCATTGTTTTTAATTTATTTGGAGGACCGTCCACCTCTTCCTCACAAGAAGGGCCTTGCTGACTGTATTAGGATGTCAAATAATGATGTTCCCCACATCAACACCATATCAACACCACATCAACACCACAGTAACACCACATCAGCACCACAGTAACACCACTTGAACACCACATCAGTGCCACATCAACACCACAGTAACACCACTTGAACACCACATCAACACCACATCAGTGCCACATCAGCGCCACATCAGCACCACATATCAACACCACAGTAACACCACAGTATCACCACATCAGCACCACAGTAACACCACATCAACACCACAGTAACACCACATCAGCACCACATCAACACCACATAACACCACATCAACACCACAGTAACACCACATCAACACCACAGTAACACCACATCAACACCACATCAACACCACAGTAACACCACATCAACACCACAGTAACACCACATCAACACCACAGTAACATCACATCAACACCACATCAACACCACATCAGCACCACAGTAACACCACATCAACACCACATCAGCACCACAGTATAACCACATCAGCACCACAGTAACACCACATCAACACCACAGTAACACCACATCAGCACCACAGTAACACCACATCAACACCACATCAGCACCACAGTAACACCACATCAACACCACATCAGCACCACAGTAACACCACATCAACACCACATCAACACCACATCAACACCACAGTAACACCACATCAGCACCACAGTAACACCCAGAACATCCAGTCATGACAGACTGTCAACTCTCAGCACCACTGTCAACTCTTACTGTTGAGAATCTCTCAGCTCTGGTCTACTCTATATGTGGTTGAGGTAATCTATACCCCCTAATCTAGTCCAAGGCATCCCAAATGACATGCTATTCCCTCTAAAGTGCACTACTTTTGACCAGGGCCCATAAGGCTCTGTATAATAGGGTGCTGTGTGGGAAGCCTGGTAAGAGCTGATCTCATGCAATACTCACCACTGGCTTCTGCAAAACAACAAGCCTGTAGGAATGAGCTCCACTACAGGACTGGAGGGACCATTAAGGATTCCGTTAGAGTGCTCAGCTGCAGGTGTGTGTGTGTGTGTGTGTGCATGTGCATGTGCATGTGCGTGTGTGTGTGTGTGTGTGTGTGAGTCTGTCTGTGTGTGTGTGTGTGTGAGTCTGTGTGTGTTTGTGTGTGTGTATTAAGAGGCTTTCAGGGAGGACAGAGTATCACAGTGTGTATTGTGTTTCTGTTTACCATTTCCATTCTGAGGCAATCAAAGCTTTTGTATATGCACACACACACACACACACACACACACACACACACACACACACACACACACACACACACACACACACACACACACACACACACACACACACACACACACACACACACACACACACACACACACACACACACACACACACACACACACACACACACCTCTCTCTAAGGACCACTTGGCTCTGTGCTCAGGAGAACATCTGTATGCATTTCCTTTCTTGATATGTCATTACCGCACTCTTACTACAATGTGTGTGTGCCTGTGTGTGTCTGGTGTGTGTGCTTGTGTGTGTTTGTGTCTGTTGTGTGTGTGTGTGTGTGTGTGTGTGTGTGTGTGTGTGTGTGTGTGTGTGTGTGTGTGTGTGTGTGTGTGTGTGTGTGTGTGTGTGTGTGTGTGTGTGTGTGTGACACTTGGTCCCCTCTCTCACAGGCATACAATAACCTGGACACTGTCAACAACAGCTGGGGTTTAATAATCAAACTGAGATATCTCTGTGAATGGCCATGAATCGTCTGACTCACATCATAAAAGTATTAATCGTCTCAGAGTAACAGGGCTACTGATCTAGGATCAAATTTGGCTTTTAGATCACATTGAGTAAGATTACATGGACGGGTGACCTGATCCTAGATCAGCAAACCTACTTAATAGATAAGAACAAGAACCAGCAGTAACATTGTAAAGTGAACGAAAAACATGAAAATATTATTTTGAATGTTAGAATGAAAGAGATGACATCTTTCCTTCCCTCTTTCTAGCAATTTGAGCACATCCAAGTGGTGATTCTGCACAAGGAGGAAGGAGCAGGTCTGGGTTTCAGCATTGCAGGTGGGATAGACCTGGAGAGCAAGGCTACCACAGTGAGTATACTGAAAGGTCATGCTAGAGCAGATGAAAAGTGATGATCCTCAGAATTTATGTTCAAGATTGTATTTCTGTGTGATGTGTGCTATCTGAGGGAGTTGAGAATTCTGCAGAAGACACAGTTCTGTTGTTCACTGTAACATTGTTGTATTGTACAAAATACAGTGTCTGTGTTAGTTAGGAGCGTGATTTTGGACTTAAATATTAAAGATAGGATCCCATGGCTATAAAGCCCTGGTACTGTCCTTTCTAGCATGGCCAGATAGTTGCAACTCTACAAAATGTCTGCCAGCTGCTCCACCAATCAAGGCGAATTGCTTAGAATGGGAATGTCAGTTGTAAATGTTCTGACTTTTCTCCCTCCCCCCAGGTGCATCGTGTTTTCCCCACGGCCTGGCGGCTCAAGAGGGGACCGTGGAGAAGGGTGACGAGGTGCTGTCCATCAACGGCCAGACACTAAGGGGTGCGACACACGCGGACGCCACCGCCACGCTGCGCCAGGCCCGCACCATGAGACTGGCCGTGGTGGTGGTGAGCAAGGGGAGAGAGGGAGGAGGAGGGAACAAGACTGATGATTCCTCTGTCAGCAGTAGCAGTACAGACCTCAACCCCGCAGGTGAGTAGAAGGTGGTCAGACAAGTTCACCTAGTAAGACAGCACACACACACACACACACACACACACACACACACACACACACACACACACACACACACACACACACACACACACACACACACACCTGCACAGTGTTGTGTGTGCTGTCTTACTGGGTGAACTTGTGAGCGTAAATCAAATCAAATCCAATTTTATTGGTTGCATACACATTATTTAGCAGATGTTGTTGCAGGTGTAGCGAAATGCTTGCATTTGTGGAGTATACATACAGTACAGGCTGTGTATACTGAATGTATACGTTGGTTGTTCATCTCTCTCTCTCGATCTGTCTCTCTGTCTCTTCTCTCTCTCTCTCTCTCTCTCTCTCGGTCTGTCTGTCTGTAGTGGAGGATGGGGGGGCCATGCTGACTGTGGAGCTGGAGACAGGAGGAGGGGGCGTGGGCTTCAGTTTGGATGGAGGGAAAGGCTCTATCCATGGAGACAGGCCTCTGGTCATCAACCGGATCTTTAAAGGTACAGTACTATCCATGGAGGATCAACAGGATATTTAAAGGGCCAGTACTATCCATGGAGACAGGCCTCTGGTCATCAACAGGATATTTAAAGGTACAGTACTATCCATGGAGACAGGCCTCTGGTCATCAACAGGATATTTAAAGGTACAGTACTATCCATGGAGACAGGCCTCTGGTCATCAACAGGATATTTAAAGGTACAGTACTATCCATGGAGACAGGCCTCTGGTCATCAACAGGATATTTAAAGGTACAGTACTATCCATGGAGACAGGCCTCTGGTCATCAACAGGATATTTAAAGGTACAGTACTATCCATGGAGACAGGCCTCTGGTCATCAACAGGATATTTAAAGGATATTTAAAGGTACAGTACTATCCATGGAGACAGGCCTCTGGTCATCAACAGGATATTTAAAGGTACAGTACTATCCATGGAGACAGGCCTGGTCATCAACAGGATATTTCATGGAACAGGATATTTAAAGGTACAGTAATATCCATGGAGACAGGCCTCTGGTCATCAACAGGATATTTAAAGGTACAGTAATATCCATGGAGACAGGCCTCTGGTCATCAACAGGATATTTAAAGGTACAGTACTATCCATGGAGACAGGCCTCTGGTCATCAACAGGATATTTAAAGGTACAGTACTATCCATGGAGACAGGCCTCTGGTCATCAACAGGATATTTAAAGGTACAGTACTATCCATGGAGAAAAAGCACGGATTGCTGCCTTACTATGTCCCTAAACTCTAACACGGTAAGGAAATCAATATATCATTTCGTAATTTGGGTGAACTTTAGGTGCCATTTAGCACACACTGTTATCCAAGTGACTAGTCACAAGTCACACAGTAGTGTGTGCATACATTTCTAGTAAGGGTGACCCCAGCAGAAATCAAACCAACAATCTTGGCATTACAAGTGCCATACTCTACCAGCTGAGCCACACAGGACCTTTTCTTAACACTTTTAACAATGTCATTTATTGTTAAAGGAGTTGTGATGTCACAGAAAGTAGGAAACCATGCAAACAATGCAGAGAAGCACAGTTTTATAAGCTTGCACTTTTATAAGTTGGGGAGGCGAAAGCTGATCCCAGATCTGCACCTAGGGAAACGTCACGACAGACCAATGTGTGACAGTGTGTTCTCCTGCTCACCAATAGGTGGTGCTGCGGAGCAGAGCGGGTTGCAGTCTGGTGATGAGCTGCTGCAGGTCCAGAGCACCTCCCTACAGGAGCTGAGCCGCTTCGAGGCCTGGAACATCGTCAAGGCTCTGCCTGAGGGGCACATCACTCTAGTCATCCGGAGGAGGAAGGAGGATGAGGCAGAAGGGTCTGCCTGAGGGACATCTCACTGTAGTTAACAGGAGGAGGAAGGAGGAGGATACTGAGGAGTTACCCCTAGACACTGATTTCAGGTCAGTTTACACTGTTTATACTTAATTGATTTCCAGATACAATAGGTCCCTACCTACAGAGGTAGTCATTAAGATCTGATCACAATTACACTTCTTTAAAAATGTGGGCACAATCAGAATGTGGACAAGATCAGGACAAAGGACTCATGTTAGCACCAGCTATAAACGGAGCTATTGATTCTCAAGGTTTGGCCACATATTGATTGTGGCCACATTTATAGACAGGTGTCCGCAATGAAAATATCTATTGTGATTGGATTGTGATCAGATCTTCCTGATCACCACCGGAGGTAGTCAGGCACACATGTTGTCTGGATATCTTCCAAGTGTAGATGGATGTGGACAGGGAAACCATTTAAATCATCATTATCCCTCTACAATCATTGACAGGTGGCGCCATCGTCTTATGGCATCAATACGTGTCTTTAAATAAAGAAAATACATTATTTTGAATGAATATCTGTCGAATAATTTGCATACAGGGAGGAACCAGTAAATCTTGGTCACAATGTGGAAACAGTGGACAGATAAGAGACACATTTTAATACAATGTGTAGATGCAACGGCAAAAATGTGGCCGCTATCAGAATGTGGACAACGGCCTCGATTCAATCCGTATCGCTGAAGTTTAGGGTTATAGGGTGATTGAAAATGAAAGGTCATTTCCGGTTGAGCCTACATATGAATTTACCGTGAATGCAATCTCCGCGAACACAGGAACATTGCTTTTATATTTCAATTACGCTGAAGTGCAGGTCTTCAGTGCTACGGATTGAATAGAGCCCGAGATCAGAGTTAGCACCAGGTATAAACAGGGCCCAACTAGAACACAAATCAACCACAAGCCACCATACCATTTCATATGAGCACTATTAACATACTGTAGTTATGAATATAACATCTATATTCTATATCATATTGCAATGACAATCAGGGACTGTTACTGTAGAAAGAGGTGAATTTACAGGTGCTTTGCTCTGACTGCCTTCCTACACCCAGAACTTCTAGACCAGGGACCACAGTGAGTTTGAGATTTGCACAGATATAGATATAGTATTTACATGAAGGAAGGGAGAGACATTCCATTGCTTTTGACTGTTAGAAATAGTGTACAATACTGTAATGTAGTCCAAAAGAGTATTATACTGATACAAACTATTTAAAATGGGATTTGCATTTTTCATGGAATTGTAGTATTGTAGTATTGTGCTTGATGTTGGAATCATTGTTTAGACCAAAGACTGTGAGTTGGATTCAATCCATATCGCAGAAGATCAGCATCAAAAGGTCAACTTAATTTCCGTTTACCATGAATGCAGTCTCTGCGACCGCGGGAACATTGCCTTTAATTGTCTATCGCACAATAAAGTGGATCTTCAGAGCTACAGATTTAATAGTCGTTAGTTTGTTTATTAGATGACAATGGGAGAATCTCAATTGCATAGTGCTCGCGTCCTCTCTCCTTCTCAAAACCCATTGGATGAGAAAGCCGGATGTCCCGCCCCTCTGACCTTCTCCAATTGGTTTTGAGGAGGCCAGGCGAGAAGACGTGAGGAATATCTAATTGATATTCTCCCTATGGGTGAAACCAAAGATAGAACTAAACCGGAGCAAATTTTCACCTTGTTTTCTCTCCTAGTTTGATATCAAGGAAAACACACGGTGTGAACATTTTGTACCAAAATCTATTAGAATATAGATATTTAAAACTCTGTGTATCGGTACGAAAGATTTATCGCAATATACATTATACTAATAAAATCATTTAACCCAATCTGTATGTTTCAAAAGTTTATTCACAAGACTGTTGTGCCAATAACCATTAATGTTTTAAAACCTATGTAGTTATTTGACTTCATATGGAACAAACAGATGCATTTACCATTCAGTTAATGAGACTATGCAAGTTGTAGGCAAAACTCCTTTTATTTTCCCAAAATTCCCAGGTTTTCCAGAAATCCTGGTTGGAGGATTCTGCATTCCATGCTTATTCCCTTCTGGGTTTGGGAACTTCTGGGAAAGTTGAGTAACCATTATTCATCCATCATTGTATTCCTTCATTTCTCTTCTCCGGTGTTTGAAAAATCGCCAGTGAATGTGTTGTGGGTTGAGCCATTCCTGCCTGTGGTGATGGTAATATAATACAACAAGAAAGGAGGACAACATTGGAACGTTCAGTAGTTTTTAATGCAGATGCTGGTGAAACACAAAACCTGCTGGGTGGAACATACAGTACAGTCCTACAGTACAGTAGAGTGCAGGTCAGGATTAGGGTCGCAAAATTGTGGTAGCTCTCCCCAATTTCCCAGGAATCCTGTTTGGAGGGTTTCCAGATTCCCTGCGTATTCCCTACTGATTCCAGGAATCCTGTTTGGAAGGTTTCCAGATCCACTGCGTATTCCCTACTGATTCCAGGAATCCTGTTTGGAAGGTTTCCAGATCCACTGCGTATTCCCTACTGATTCCAGGAATCCTGTTTGGAGGGTTTCCAGATTCCCTGCGTATTCCCTACTGATTCCAGGAATCCTGTTTGGAGGGTTTCCAGATTCCCTGCGTATTCCCTACTGATTCCAGGAATCCTGTTTGGAGGGTTTCCAGATTCCCTGCGTATTCCCTACTGATTCCAGGAATCCTGTTTGGAGGGTTTCCAGATTCCCTGCGTATTCCCTACTGATTCCAGGAATCCTGTTTGGAAGGTTTCCAGATCCACTGCGTATTCCCTACTGATTCCAGGAATCCTGTTTGGAGGGTTTCCAGATTCCCTGCGTATTCCCTACTGATTCCAGGAATCCTGTTTGGAGGGTTTCCAGATTGTTTGGAGGGTTTCCAGATTCCGTATTCCCTACTGATTCCAGGAATCCTGTTTGGAGGGTTTCCAGATTCACTGCGTATTCCCTACTGATTCCAGGAATCCTGTTTGGAGGGTTTCCAGATTCCCTGCGTATTCCCTACTGATTCCAGGAATCCTGTTTGGAAGGTTTCCAGATCCCCTGCGTATTCCCTACTGATTCCAGGAATCCAGTTTGGAAGGTTTCCAGATTCCCTGCGTATTCCCTACTGATTCCAGGAATCCTGTTTGGAAGGTTTCCAGATTCCCTGCGTATTCCCTACTGATTCCAGGAATCCTGTTTGGAGGGTTTCCAGATTCCCTGCGTATTCCCTACTGATTCCAGGAATCCTGTTTGGAAGGTTTCCAGATTCCCTGCGTATTCCCTACTGATTCCAGGAATCCTGTTTGGAGGGTTTCCAGATTCCCTGCGTATTCCCTACTGATTCCAGGAATCCTGTTTGGAGGGTTTCCAGATTCCCTGCGTATTCCCTACTGATTCCAGGAATCCTGTTTGGAGGGTTTCCAGATTCCCTGCGTATTCCCTACTGATTCCAGGAATCCTGTTTGGAAGGTTTCCAGATTCCCTGCGTATTCCCTACTGATTCCAGGAATCCTGTTTGGAGGGTTTCCAGATTCCCTGCGTATTCCCTACTGATTCCAGGAATCCTGTTTGGAGGGTTTCCAGATCCCCTGCGTATTCCCTACTGATTCCAGGAATCCTGTTAGGAAGGTTTCCAGATTCCCTGCGTATTCCCTACTGATTCCAGGAATCCTGTTTGGAAGGTTTCCAGATCCCCTGCGTATTCCCTACTGATTCCAGGAATCCTGTTTGGAAGGTTTCCAGATTCCCTGAATCCATATTCCCTACTGATTCCAGGAATCCTGTTTGGAAGGTTTCCAGATCCCCTGCGTATTCCCTACTGATTCCAGGAATCCTGCTAGGAAGGTTTCCAGATTCCCTGCGTATTCCCTACTGATTCCAGGAATCTGCCAATTTAAGGAAAACTTGAACATTTTTGAAAAATGACCAGAATTCATAACCCTAATCCTGACCTAAAAAAACATGTTATTTTCCTGTGTTGCTTTTATTGACAACTGAACTCATAGTATATTTCAATAGCAGCCATTTTCCATAGCAGCTGTGCTTTCCAATCAGGAGCTGAGGACAACAAACGGCATTCAACACGTACCCTAAAACATACACATCTGTCCCAAAACGCATGATGGAGTACATTTTAAAAACAAGCCACCAATAGACAATGTGTACTCTGACATTAAGACAGCAATACACTGTAGGTAGGTATGATCTTCAGGCTCCACTTACAGTACAATAACACACATCAAAACAATGCCTTCATAGTATTACACCAACAAAAGGCAAACAGTGATTTTAAAAAGCAAGCATATAGGACTTGGTTGTGGATGAGGTGGAATGCAATGCACTTGTAAAGGTTTGTCAGTTAAGGTTATTATCCACTCGGGATAAGAAAAGGACGTTAAGTAGTGTGTTTTCATTTCAAAAGGAAACTTAACCACAAAGCTTCTAAAAAGATTGATCTAAAACATCATTATCATCATACATGTAGAGGACTCAGCAGGCATGCAGATGGTTGACTGTACATCACTGTAAAGACACCTTCTATATCTTAATACTCTGAGGCTTCCTCTCCCCCTAATAGGGCTGTATCTCAAAACTCTGAAGAGGCTTCCTCAACCAACTAGGGATATATCTCAATACTATTCATGCTTGCTCATTGTTTCCCTTCACTGATGATTTTTATAAAAGCTACGGAGACGCACCCTGGCCTAGACAGATGACCATGCCCTCTTGTGCCATATTAAAGACAGTGGTTTTCTCAATTCTATGCTGGTAATACATTTCTTTACAGTGTAAAATGACACACTAGTCACAACTGATGCCAGAATATGGCAGTCCTATGCTGCTGCGCTTCAAAATATGTTGGAATCTATAGCTGTCCCAAATGGCATCCTACTCCCTATATAGTGCACTAATTTGGACCAGAGACTTATGGGACACGTACCATGTTGTACCCCACTGAATAAAACCCAAAATCCTTCAGAAGCTCTCCTAATCGAGCGGATGTCCCTTTTTCATTAGATGAAGCTGTTCATATTGCCATTTGCCCAGACATACTGCAAATAACTTTGCTTAAGAATAATGCAGTGTCCTTAGTATTGACATCTACATAGAGAAAAGTAACTGAGGCAGGAATCCTTGCTTGGAGGTTAGGTGTCTATAAAGCGGGCAGATGTTAAGGTAAGGAACAGGATAGAGTTTAGGGGGGGGCATCTGCCAGCTGTGTATACACCCTCTAAAGGTTACTGGTTAAAGCTGGAATCCTCAACGGTAAAACAACCATGTCCATAACGCTTTCCAGTTACTGCAAACAACAAACACTGTTATTTCCATCTCTGACATCATTGCACTGCACGATAGGAGAACACAATATGTACTGAATTTCATAACCATGCTGCACGATAGTAGAACACAATATGTACTGCATTTCATAACCATGCTGCACGATAGTAGAACACAATATGTACTGCATTTCATAACCATGCTGCACGATAGTAGAACACAATATGTACTGCATTTCATAACCATGCTGCACGATAGTAGAACACAATATGTACTGCATTTCATAACCATGCTACGATAGTAGAACACAATATGTACTGCATTTCATAACCATGCTGCACGATAGTAGAGCACAATATGTACTGCATTTCATAACCATGCTGCACGACGCTCCTCAGCTCAGCAACAACAATAACAATGCTGGTGGGGCGGCCAGTGGCACAGTTTCCCCCTACTGCGGATTCCATCTTTAGGTATTGGTTAAAGGGCTGTGGAGACAGGTTAAACCAGAACATTTCAAGTACAGTACTACCGTATACAAAGGACAACAAAAAATGAGGTATGACTCGTCCCAATGGAATCCGATTCCATTCTGGGGTTCCTGTAAGGTCCATGCAACATGCATGGTACTGTAGGTAGGATGCAGCCGGTGTAACAGAATGGACTGTATTCAACAGCAACAGTACAACAGGGAAGGAGGACATATCATCCGTGTGTTTAGGACACTAAATACAAAATATAGATTTCAAATCTATTCTCATTCTTTTGTGGTGGGAAAAAGGGGGGGGGAAATGCATCACTAAAAAGGAAATGTACAGGAAATATTTGTTTTGGAAGTAGAGTTTGGCAAAATGGACCTCTAGATCTAGTCTTCAAGGTGCGGCCCAGAGTGCTTAAAGGTGGGGTCTGTAAGTAGGATTTCCGGTTCGAGGACTAAGAGGCAGGGTGTTTGCTAGTGGACCCACATGAAGAAGAAAAAACAAACCAAGAAGAACAGGAACTACATTATGTCCAATAATGTAACATGTGTTTTTTGGGGGTGGGTTCATGATTATTGTTTTTGGTACTCTATTGTAACAAGAAAGAGGGAAAAATAACTTACAAATTGCAACTTTAACATCAGGGCTAAGGTCAATTCCATTTCAATCGCTTCAACTCAAGAAAATTGCACATCAACCTCTATGAGAAATTCATATTCAATCTTTTTCCAGGGTTGAATGAATGAAATTAGAACAGACACTCAACCTTTTTGTAAGACTACACTAGTGGCCACCATTCCTGGTCCAAGAGAGCAACAGTACCAGGGGTGCAGGCTCTTTGCTCCAGCACTAACACACCATTATTACAGAAATGAACCAAGACCTCAATGACCTGAAACCAGCTGTGTTTAGTGCTGGGACAAACAAGCTGCACACTTCCTTCCCTCAGATCATCCAATATCATCTCCCTTTAAGCTCAGATACAGTTTGCTCCAAGGCCAGGTGACCACTCTTTTAAAGAGGCTGTACAGAAGTTGAGTTGCTAATTGTTTATCTACATTTTTGGCTTGAGTGTTGCCTGTATGGTTGATATAAAATATTCATTTACTCATGAAAAACACAATCCTTATTTTTAGTCTAGAAAGGTGTGCCCCATGCTCTCAAATAAGGATTTTTCAAATCAATTTACATCAATCTGTCCCTTTCAGTTAAAAAGCCCCGAGGTGAAAAGTTCCATATAGCCTCTTTAAAACTAAACCATTCACATAGCTAATCATTGTGTTTTTTGGTCCCGCTGAATGCTGGTCCCAGATCTGAGTATCACCTGGTGCCAGGAGTTGGTTATGCAGCACAAACAAATCTGGGACCAGGGCTAAGGGAAGGTATAGTAGGAGTGTATCAGTGGTCCTTAAGGGACTTGATGGCCTTGGCCAGGTTGCTGTAGAACTCCACCATGCTGGATGGGAAGAAAGAGTCGACCACGGAGCGAGGCAGGAAGCCCCCCAGGTCCGTCTGGAAGAAACTGAACAGCTGTGTTTTGTTTGGCTCCCTGGGGGGGGGAAGGGAAAAAGGAAAGAAGGTTGAATTTACACTATACTGTATGAACAATATTAGACAGTGCTTCTTCAGCTACATAGCTATCAAGACAGGTGGTCATGTGAGATAATGTTGTTGAGAGAGAATGCTCAAACCAAACCTGTTGCTGTGCACATTATAGATACCTCAATTAGTCTACCTGAGTGAACTGAAGTTTAGCTCTCTACTGCCCTCCTGTGACGGACCATTGTCTCTACAAAAATGTCCTTGGTTCTGACAGAACTCAACACAATGTTCAGAATGTTGCAGATGGGTTTGTAAACTAAAGCCTGTGTACTGTATGTAAAGTCTCTGTTTGAAAACCGGAACTCAATTTTTGCTCATTTATATTTTTGAATGAAATGTACTCTGAACATTGTACGGTTCTACGACCAATAAAATGTATTCAGAATAGCTTTAGAAGTTTAATAACTGTTTATTAACGGGAAAATATGGACATTTTTTCTATTTCCTAAAAGTTTGTTTTGGAGATGAGGTTATCAGACAATGACAATATTATGAAAGAGAAGTGTGTCTCAGCGTGTGACTCACCCAGAGATGGGGACACAGATGCAGCCACAGGGGTGGTTGAAGCCCCTCACATACCCTGACTGGGGAGGGCAGTTGGGGTGGTTCACGTGGGTGGCTAACAGACAGAACACAGGGGGAGAACATATGAGGATACAAATATGTGTAGATATAATTAAGTCTATTTTCATTCAATCAATCACATAAAGTTACTTAGTATACTGATAGTGAAGGTAAAATGCAAATCTCATCTTGGGCATAGCAAAGCGTTTTGCAACGGTATACATAACCAAGCCTTTCTTATTGGACAAGAACATATAGGCTAGGCCTAATACATCACAGTTTGAGCGTTTTCTTACTTTTCGTGCCTACTGAACACAACCCACAGTTTCACATGGATGATTAGGGATCCCCACCCAGCCAGCCTCTCTGAGGGTTAGGGCTGATGATTAGGCCTCAGTCTGGGGCAGTGGATAAGACAGTTGTCTGTTCCAGAGATCCCCACCCAGCCAGCCTCTCTGAGGGTTAGGGCTGATGATTAGGCCTCAGTCTGGGGCAGTGGATAAGACAGTTGTCTGTTCCAGAGATCCCCACCCAGCCAGCCTCTCTGAGGGTTAGGGCTGATGATTAGGCCTCAGTCTGGGGCAGTGGATAAGACAGTTGTCTGTTCCAGAGATCCCCACCCAGCCAGCCTCTCTGAGGGTTAGGGCTGATGATTAGGCCTCAGTCTGGGATAAGACAGTTGTCTGTTCCAGAGATAAGAGCCTCAGTCTGGGGCAGTGGATAAGGGTTAGCTTGTAGGCCTCAGTCTGGGGCAGTGGATAAGACAGTTGTCTGTTCCAGAGATCCCCAGCCAGCCAGCCTCTCTGAGGGTTAGGGCTGATGATTAGGCCTCAGTCTGGGGCAGTGGATAAGACAGTTGTCTGTTCCAGAGATCCCCACCCAGCCAGCCTCTCTGAGGGTTAGGGCTGATGATTAGGCCTCAGTCTGGGGCAGTGGATAAGACAGTTGTCTGTTCCAGAGATCCCCACCCAGCCAGCCTCTCTGAGGGTTAGCCTCAGTCTGGGGCAGTGGATAAGACAGTTGTCTGTTCCAGAGATCCCCACCCAGCCAGCCTCTCTGAGGGTTAGGGATGATGAGGCCTCAGTCTGGGGCAGTGGATAAGACAGTTGTCTGTTCCAGAGATCCCCACCCAGCCAGCCTCTCTGAGGGTTAGGGCTGATGATTAGGCCTCAGTCTGGGGCAGTGGATAAGACAGTTGTCTGTTCCAGAGATCCCCACCCAGCCAGCCTCTCTGAGGGTTAGGGCTGATGATTAGGCCTCAGTCTGGGGCAGTGGATAAGACAGTTGTCTGTTCCAGAGATCCCCAGCCAGCCAGCCTCTCTGAGGGTTAGGGCTGATGATTAGGCCTCAGTCTGGGGCAGTGGATAAGACATCCACAGAGATCCCCACCCAGCACTCTCAGGGTTAGGGCTGATGACAAGTGAAGATAGTTCCTCTTGTACTCTACTGATTTCAGCCTACTGCCGATGGCATCCCAGTCTGTGCATCCCAGTGCTTGATATGTGCATCATTGCATATGTTTTTGTTGTTGTTAGAATACCTATTTATTCCTTTATATTTCTTAATGTCTGTGCTGTTATGTTCTCTGTAAATGCCTCAACGTTGAATAAAAATAGCCTAACATTTACTAAAATAAATAACAATAAACAGGTCTGCGGTCTTCCAAGGAGAGTCCTAGGACAGATAAAGAACAAAAAGAGCTACACTCCAATAGAAACGTGAATTGAGTCAGAGAAATTTAGTTAAACAATACATTGATAGAGAAATGTTCCAAAATGTTATTTTTATCATAAAGCTCTAGATCTACCGTCCGCTCTAGATCTACCGTCCGCTCTAGAACTACCGTCCGCTCTAGAACTACTGTTCTACAGCTACATATCGCTCTAGAACTACTGTTCTACAGCTACCTATCGCGCTAGAACTAACGTCCGGTCTAAATCTACGGTTCTACTGCTACCGTTCGCTTTAAAACTAACGTTCGCTCTAGAACTACCGTTCTACTGCTACCGCTCGCTCTAGAACTACCGTTCTACTGCTACCGTTCGCTTTAGATCTACCGTTTGCTCTAGATCTTC
The DNA here is from genome assembly GCF_036934945.1 of Oncorhynchus masou masou. Classification (NCBI taxonomy): domain Eukaryota; kingdom Metazoa; phylum Chordata; class Actinopteri; order Salmoniformes; family Salmonidae; genus Oncorhynchus; species Oncorhynchus masou. Next base: position 102,927 of record NW_027004509.1, read on the forward strand.
CGTTTGCTCTAGAACTACCATTCTACTGCTACCGTTCGCTCTAGAACTACCGTTCGCTCTAGAACTACCGTTCGCTCTAGAACTACCGTTCGCTCAAGAACTACTGTTCTACTGCTACGGTTCGCTCGAGATCTACCGTTTGTTCTAGATCTATTGTTCACTAAAGATCTACTGTTTCTTGTTGTTAGAACTCCTATTTATCATAAAGCTAAGAGAGAGAGAGAAAAGACAGAAGGAAGAGATAGAGGCGTTACGCACCATTGGATGTAATGGTGCCGTCTTCGTATTGCTTCACTAGAATAACGTCGACAAAGTCTCTGGGAGCTATGATGCCCATGGCTGCTGATGGAGTGACTGTTCTGCAGACAGTGACGTTCTGTGTGAGTGGGGAGAGACGAGGCAGGTAAACACTGGGCCTCGCTCAGCAGGCGTTGTGGACTGTTCATATAGAAATATACAAAGTAGAATGAAAAACACCTTTGATAAGCAGAATAAGGCATCACGTTAGTTCTATCCATGACATTTCTATCTGCAACGTTCCACAAGATAAACGCTGGGCCTCGTTCAACAGGACACAACAAAAGTACCCCACTGATCTGCAGAATAAGGTATGGCATCAGTTCTATCCATAGTATTTATCTATGTTTTCCTACTGAGCATGTCCCTGCACTTGTGTTCGTCCCAAAGCAAATAAATATTAACATGACTAATGGAATAGAGAACAAAGGGTAGGAGTGCTGCATTGGTGTTGTGGGTGTGGCGATCGCAGGCAGGTGCCCTTTAGGAAACCTGTATCAAAACCATGAACAAACTGGATGACACACTTTGGTTGCTTGGATAACTTAATTAACCGTCACGTAACCAGGAAGTCCCATAGAGATCAGGTTAAACTCAATTCCATAAAATCCTAAGGCTTATCGGGGGAGTAGACAGAACTATACAGCAAGAATGGAGGACAGAGTATTTATTCAGCTGTGTTTGTGGGTGTGTGAGTGAGTGAGGAATGATAAAGAATCAAATGATCAGTGACAACTCTCTAAAGCAAACTCAGAACATAGATGATGATGGGGACAAAACAACAGAATTGTGACTGACTGTGACTACAGTCTGGTCCATTGGTTTGAAACTCAGCCTACCTCAGTGACTTGCTCAACCAGCTCAAACTTCTTGACATTGTTGTCCCATTTCACCCGCAGTCCATTTGGCACTGGCTTCAGACACTCCCATACCTTCTCTGGGCTTCCCTTCACCACCGACTCACCCTTATATCTGTCAGACACAACACATGTAGAGAGACAGAGCACCACTAGCCCGAACTCTTATACAGTGCATTCAGAATGTATTCAGACCTAAAATAGATTAAATAAAAAAATGGTCTCACCAATCTACACACAATACCCCATAATGACAAAGCAAAAACAGGTTTAGAATTTTTTGCAAGTGTATAAAATAAATGAAAATACCTTATTTACATAACTATTCAGACCCTTTGCTATGAGACTCGAAATTGAGCTCAGGTGCATCCTGTTTCCACTGATCATCCTTGAGATGTTTCTACAACTTGGAGTCCACCTGTGGTAAATTCAATTTTATTTATTTATTTAATTTTATTTCACCTTTTATTTAACCAGGTAGGCAAGTTGAGAACAAGTTCTCATTTACAATTGCGACCTGGCCAAGATAAAGCAAAGCAGTTTGACACATACAACAACACAGATTTACACATGGAGTAAAACATACATACAGTCAATAATACAGTAGAAAAATGATTGATTGGACATGACTTGGAAAGGCACACACCAGTACATATAATTTGACAGTTCATGTTTGAGCAAAAACCAAGCCATGAGGTGGAAGGAAGTGTCCGTAGAGCTCCGAGACAGGATTGTGTCGAGGCACAGATCCGGGGAAGGTTAACAAAACATTTCTGCAGCATTGAAGGTCCCCAAGAACACAGTGACCTCCATCATTCTTAAATGGATGAAGTTTGGAACCACCAAGACTCTTCCTAGATCTGGCCGCCTGGCCAAACTGAGCAATCGAGGGAGAAGGGCCTTGGTCAGGGAGGTGGCCAAAAACCCGATGGTCACTGACAGAGCTCCAGAGTTCCTCTGTGAAGATGGGATAACCTTCCAGAAGGACAACCATCTCTGCAGCACCACCAATCAGGCCTTTATGGTAGAGTGGCCAGACGGAAACCAGTCCTCAGAAAAAGGCACATGACAGCCCGCTTGGAGTTTGCCAAAAGGTACCTAAAGGACTCAGACCATGAGAAACAAGATTCTCTGGTCTGATGAAACCAAGATTTAACTCTTTGGACTGAATGCCAAGCTTTACATCTGGTAGAAACCAGGCAGAACGGTGAAGCATGGTGGTGGCAGCATCATGCAGTGGTGATGTTTTTCAGCAGCAGGGACTGGGAGACTAGTCAGGATTGAGAGTAAAATTAACGTAATAAAGTACAGAAAACCCCAAAGTACAGAGATCATTGCTCTGGGCGGTTCTGACTTATGGACAACTACAAATACCTAGGTGTCTGGTTAGACTGTAAACTCTCCTTCCAGACCCACATCAAACATCTCCAATCCAAAGTTAAATCTAGAATTGGCTTCCTATTTCGCAACAAAGCATCCTTCAATCATGCTGCCAAACATACCCTTGTAAAACTGACCATCCTACTAATCCTTGACTTTGGCGATGTCATTTACAAAATAGCCTCCAATACCCTACTCAACAAATTGGATGCAGTCTATCACAGTGCAATCCGTTTTGTCACCAAAGCCCCATATACTACCCACCATTGCGACCTGTACGCTCTCGTTGGCTGGCCCTCGCTTCATACTCGTCGCCAAACCCACTGGCTCCAGGTCATCTACAAGTCTTTGCTAGGTAAAGTCCTCCCTTATCTCAGCTCGCTGGTCACCATAGCATCTCCCACCTGTAGCACACGCTCCAGCAAGTACATCTCTCTCGTCACCCCCAAAACCAATTCTTTCTTTGGCCGGCTCTCCTTCAGTTCTCTGCTGCCAATGACTGGATCGATCTACAAAAATCTCTGAAACAGGACACACTTATCTCCCTCAATAGCTTTAAGCACCAACTGTCAGAGCAGCTCACAGATTACTGCACCTGTACATAGCCCACCTATAATTTTGCCCAAACAACTACCTCTTTCCCTACTGTATTTAATTAATTAATTTATTTTGCTCCTTTGCACCCCATTATTTTTATTTCTACTTTGCACATTCTTCCATTGCAAATCTACCATTCCAGTGTTTTACTTGCTATATTGTATTTACTTTGCCACCATGTCCTTTTTTTGCCTTTACCTCCCTTATCTCACCTCATTTGCTTACATCGTATATAGACTTGTTTATACTAAATTATTGACTGTATGTTTGTTTTACTCCATGTGTAACTCTGTGTCGTTGTATGTGTCGAACTGCTTTGCTTTATCTTGGCCAGGTCGCAATTGTAAATGAGAATTTGTTCTCAACTTGCCTACCTGGTTAAATAAAGGTGAAATAAAAAATAAATAAATACCCAAGACTTAAGGCTGTAATCGCTGGCAAAGGTGCTTCAACAAAGTACTGAGTAAAGGGTCTGAATACTTATGTAAATGTGATATCATTTGTTATATTTTGAATACATTTGCAAGAATTTAAAATCCTGTTTTTGCTTTGTCATTGTGGGGGATTGTGTGTTGACTGATGAGGAAAAAACTAAATTAAATACATTTTTGAATAAGGCTTATGTAACAAAGTAGAACAAGTGAAGGGGTCTGAATATTTTCTGAATGCACTGTACCTGTCAGACAACACATGTAGAGATAGACAGAACACTAACCCTAATACACGTCAAACATAACATGTAGAGATAGACAGAACACGAACCCTAATACACATCAAACATAACTTGTAGCCGATGTGAAATGGCTAGCTAGTTAGCGGTGGTGCGCGCTAGTGGCGTTTCAACAGGTGACGTCACTTGCTCTGAGACCTTTAAGTAGTGGTTCCCCTTGCTCAGCAAGGGCGGCGGCTTTGTGGAGCGATGGGTAATGATGCTTCGAGGGTGACTGTTGACGTGTGCAGAGCGTCCCTGGTTCGCGCCCAGGTCAGGTCAGGGCGAGGGGACGGGCGTAAAGTTTATACTGTTACATAGTGATAGACAGAACACGAACACTAATACACATCAAACATAACATGTAGAGATAGACAGAACACTAACCCTAATACACATCAAACATAACATGTAGAGATAGGTCTTCCTGGGGGACAGTTTCTGAGAGACCGATGAAGCCCAAAACTAAAAAGTGTTGTCACTGGAGATTTTCCATTAAGAATGCTTTTTAATCCAGGACGAGGCTTAATCTGGGTCTGGGAAGCCAGCCTGTTATTGGTGCTTTCTTAATTAACAGTCTAACGTGGCTTCATTTCCATGTTCTCTCCCTCATCTGCACTGAATTGAAAACAGCAACAGTGAAAACTAGATTCTTTCTCAGTTTTTTTCATATCAATGCAGCTGAAGGAAACTGGTCGAGGAGGGGAAGTAGCCCCCTTTAGACCGTTATGATAAGCAGCTGAAGGAAACTGGTCGAGGAGGGGAAGTAGCCCCCTTTAGACCGTTATGATAAACAGCTGAAGGAAACTGGTCGAGGAGGGGAGAGTAGCCCCTTTAGACCGTTATGATAAACAGCTGAAGGAAACTGGTCGAGGAGGGGAGAGTAGCCCCCTTTAGACCGTTATGATAAACAGCTGAAGGAAACTGGTCGAGGAGGGAGAGTAGCCCCTTTAGACCGTTATGATAAACAGCTGAAGGAAACTGGTCGAGGAGGGGAGAGTAGCCCCTTTAGACCGTTATGATAAACAGCTGAAGGAAACTGGTCGAGGAGGGGAGAGTAGCCCCTTTAGACCGTTATGATAAACAGCTGAAGGAAACTGGTCGAGGAGTTAAGATAAACGTTATGATAAACAGCTGAAGGAAACTGGTCGAGGAGGGGAGAGTAGCCCCTTTAGACCGTTATGATAAACAGCTGAAGGAAACTGGTCGAGGAGGGGAGAGTAGCCCTCTTTAGACCGTTATGATAAACAGCTGAAGGAAACTGGTCGAGGAGGGGAGAGTAGCCCTCTTTGATAACTGAAGAAACAGCCCTCTTTGGACCGTTATGATAAACAGCTGAAGGAAACTGGTCGAGGAGGGGAGAGTAGCCCTCTTTAGACCGTTATGATAAACAGCTGAAGGAAACTGGTCGAGGAGGGGAGAGTAGCCCTCTTTAGACCGTTATGATAAAACAGCTGAAGGAGAACTTTGGATAAACAGCGAAGGAAACTGGTCGAGGAGGGGAGAGTAGCCTTCTTTAGACCGTTATGATAAACAGCTGAAGGAAACTGGTCGAGGAGGGGAGAGTAGCCCTCTTTAGACCGTTATGATAAACAGCTGAAGGAAACTGGTCGAGGAGGGGAGAGTAGCCCTCTTTAGACCGTTATGATAAACAGCTGAAGGAAACTGGTCGAGGAGGGGAGAGTAGCCCTCTTTAGACCGTTATGATAAACAGCTGAAGGAAACTGGTCGAGGAGGGGAGAGTAGCCCTTTAGACCGTTATGATAAACAGCTAGTAGCCCCCTTTAGACCGTTATGATAAACAGCTGAAGGAAACTGGTCGAGGAGGGGAGAGTAGCCCTCTTTAGACCGTTATGATAAACAGCTGAAGGAAACTGGTCGAGGAGGAGAGTAGCCCTCTTTAGACCGTTATGATAAACAGCTGAAGATGACCTCAGTAAAAAATGTAATCCAACAGTTTCAGTAACTGATGCTGTCAGTTCAGTTGGAGATAGCTAGTTCCTGTCAAGGTTACCGCTGTTAAAACAGTAACGTTAAATACTCTCCGGAGATAAGATAGTGAAAAGGACATTTATCTTGTCTAACTTGCTTCTGTACAACATTTAGAAATCAATGATTTGGCCGAGATAAGGAGAACAGCTCATACTTACACGTTCCCAGGGAACTCAGTCGATGGCCGCCAGGACACGATGACGTCATTCTACAAATGGACCGACATCCATTTATCAGAAACAAAACATTGGTTGCTGTTGTCAACCCACTGACTGCATTTACCTAGCTACGTTATATACAATGACACAGCAAAATGGAGCTGTTAATAACACGGTGCACGGAAAGGCACGTCACCTGGAATTATAAAATATTAATATTGATACCTAGAACATTACGCACCGATTTCTTGCAGACTTTCCACCCAGACTCGTCCTTGGTGTAGCTCAAAAGACAGTCCCCAACTGCATTCGCTGTGTTCTGGTAATCCATGCTGGTTGAGTCCGCCTGGCAGATGTGATGATGGAGGACTTGCAACCTGTTCAATAGCTAGCCAGCTGTCAGGCTAACTGACTAGTTAGATAGCTAAACATTAGCCGTGATTCCAAATGGATGGATTTAGACTGACACACAAGATAACTAGCTGAAGTTATCGTAGAGTATGACGCGTAAAATATGAACTATGAATATGAGGCCGTTAGCCAATATAAGACAATTTACAATAGCTACCTAACGTTAGTTAGCTAGAGCAAATATTGAATGAAAGACTTGCATTATCGTTAGCCGCGAGGTTCCTGAAGTCAGTAAGACTCAGACTTGCTTAAAATAAAATATTGATTGTCATAAACATCTAACACGAACTTGTAGTAAAAAGTAAGCTTATTTAGCCAGCAGGCTAGCTAGCCGTGTTCCAATCAACTGATGAAAAAAAAAAATCATGTGATAAAAGTACGCTTTCTGATTCGTTGGAAAAGCTTGGAACAGTGTTCAATTGAATGCTGTGAATTGTAGTTTGAAAAGGACAGTTACATGTCCACCAGATCATGCCCCAGATAGAAGGGTGAAAACAATTGGTACTTTCAATGTTCTTACTGCAACGATAATCAATTATCGAAACATATACGTTAATATGTTTCTCCACCCACAGAGCAGACTCAGACCACTTTTAGTCAAGAAGTTATGACATGGCATTCCTTTTGTAAATTATAAACCCAGGGTCATTACAGCACTTTATACATATCCCAAGGTGTTATAAACTCAGCAAAAAAAGAAACGTCCTCTCACTGTCAACTGTGTTTATTTTCAGAAAACTTAACATGTGTAAATATTTGTATAAACATAACACGATTCAACAACTGAGTCATAAACTGAACAAGTTCCACAGACATGTGACTAACAGAAATGGAATAATGTGTCCCTGAACAAAGGAGGTGTCAAAATAAAAAGTAACAGTCAGTATCTGGTGTGGCCACCACCTGCATTAAGTACTGCAGTACATCTCCTCCTCATGGACTGCACCAGATTTGCCCGTTCTTGCTGTGAGATGTTACACCACTCTAACACCAAGGCACCTGCAAGTTCCTAGACATTTCTGGGGGGAATGGCCCTAGCCCTCACCCTCCGATCCAACAGGTCCCAGACGTGCTCAATGGGATTGAGATCCGGGCTCTTTGCACTGGCCATGGCAGAACACTGACATTCCTGTCTTGCAGGAAATCATGCACAGAACGAGCAGTATGGCTGGTGGCATTGTCATGCTGGAGGGTCATGTCAGGATGAACCTGCAGGAAGGGTACCACATGAGGGAGGAGGAAGTCTTCCCTGTAACACACAGCTTTGAGATTGCTTGCAATGGCAACAAGCTCAGTCTGATGATGCTGTGACACACTGTCCCAGACCATGATGGACCCTCCACCTCCAAATCGATCCCGCTCCAGAGTACAGGCCTCGGTGTAACGCCCATTCCTTTGACGATAAACACAAATCTGAACATCACCCCTGGTGAGACAGAACCGTGACTTGTCAGTGAAGAGCACTTTTTGCCAGTCCTGTCTGGTCCAGCAACGGTGGGTTTGTGCCCATAGGCAACATTGTTGCCGGTGATGTTTCGTGAGGACCTGCCTTACAACAGGCCTACAAGCCCTCAGTCCAGCCTCTCTCAGCCTATTGTGGACGGTCTGAGCACTGATTGAGGGATTGTGCGTTCCTAATGTAACTCGGGGCAGTTGTTGTTGCCATCCTGTTCCTGTCCCGCAGGTGTGATGTTCGGATGTACCGATCCTGTGCAGGTGTTGTTACATGTGGTCTGCCACTACGAGGATGATCTGCTGTCCACCCTGTCTCCCTGTAGCACTGTCTTATGTGTCTCACAGTACGGACATTGCAATTTATTGCTCTGGCCACATCTTCAGTCCTCATGCCTGCTTGCAGCATGCCTAAGGCACATTCACACAGATGAGCAGGGACCCTGGGCATCCTTCTTTTGGTGGTTTTCAGAGTCAGTCGAAAGGTCTCTTTAGTGTCCAAAGTTTTCATAACTGTGACCTTAATTGCCTACCGTCTGTAAGCTGTTAGTGTCTTAAGACCGTTCCACAGGTGTATGTTCATTAATTGTTTATGGTTCATTGAGCAAGCATGGTAAACAGTGTTTAAACCCTTTACAATTAAGATCTGTGAAGTTATTTTCGATTTTTACGAATTATCTTTGAAAGACAGGGTCCTGAAAAAGGGACTTTTCTTTTTTTGCAGAGTATATTATATATGTTACACATCATACTTTACTACGGTATCATAATTTTACTGAATTGAAGGCCATGTTTGAATGGTACAATGTAATGTAAACACACACACAATAGCCAATATAACACCTGTTTGTGATAACCCTAAAACAAACATCAAGGGCTGTACAAATAACCTTGAGTAGAACAAAACAATCTGATGCTTAGATACACTACTTTGGAACATTGACCATGATATTTATTTGATTGAGAGCAAGCACAGTATCCATGACAATGTGAGCATATAATATGTTATGCATATTATGCACATAGAGCTGTTTGTTAACACACACAATGTATAGCATTGGCCATGAATGGGCTTTTCACATTTTCTGTGGTTTACAATACAACTTTATGTAACCCATTACAAAACAATTAGCTCGACAGGTCATTATTGTGAAATATAATTTGCTTTCAATAACCAGTGGTGGAAAAAGTACCTAATTGTCGTACTTGAGTAAAAGTAAATATACCTTAAAAGAAAATGACTCAAGTAAAAGTGAAAGTCACCCAGTAAAATTCTACTTGAGTAAAAGCCTAAAAGTGTTTGGTTTTAAATATACTTAAGTATCAAAAGTAAATGTGAATCGCTAAAATATACTTAAGTGTAAAACGTACATTTCAAATTCCTTATATTAATTTAGGAAAGGGAAAGGGGGATACCTAGTCTGTCGTACAACTGAATGCATTCGACTGAAATGTGTCTTCCACATTTAACTCAACCCCTCTGAATCAGAGACGTGCGGGTGGCTGCCATAATCGACATCCACGTCTTCGGCACCCGGAGAACAATGGGTTAACTGGCTTGCACAGGGGCAGAAGAAACCCAGACGGCATGATGTTCTTGTTTTTTAAATTTACGGATAGCCAGGGGCACAATTCAACATAGAGACATAATTTACAAATTAAGTATTTGTGTTTAGTAGGTCTGCCAGATCAGAGGCAGTAGGGATGTCCAGGGATGTTCTCTTGATGTGTGTGAAATAGAAAGTTTTCCTGTCCTGCTAAGCATTCAAAATGTAACAAGTACTTTTGGTTGTCAGGGAAAATGTAAGGAGTAAAAAGCACATTATTTTCTTTAGGAATGTAATGCAGTACCTATCTTTCTGATTTGGTCCTGCCGTACATACCTACACGTAATCTACAGTCACAAGACGCAGGCCTCCTAATTGTCCCTAGAATAGAACTTCTAAGCAAACAGCTGGAGGTAGGGCTTTCTCCTATAGAGCTCGATTTTTATGGAATGGTCTGCCTACCCATGTGAGAGACGCAGACTCGGTCTCAACCTTTAAGTCTTTACTGAAGAGTCTCTCAGTGGGTCATATGATTGAGTGTAGTCTGGCCCAGGAGTGTGAAGGTGAACGGAAAGGTTCTGGAGCAACGAACCGCCCTTGCTGCCTCTGCCCGGCCGGTTCCCCTCTCTCCACTGGGATTCTCTGCCTCTAACCCTATTACGGGGGCTGAGTCACTGGCTTACTGGTGCTCTTTCATGCCTTCCCTAGGAGGGGTGAATCACTTGAGTGGGTTGAGTCACTGATGTGATCTTCCTGTCTGGGTTGGCACCCCCCCCCTTGGGTTGTGCCGTGGCGGAGATCTTTGTGGGCTATACTCGGCCTTGTCTCAGGATGGTAAGTTGGTGGTTGAAGATATCCCTCTAGTGGTGTGGGGGCTGTGCTTTGGCAAAGTGGGTGGGGTTATATCCTTCCTGTTTGGCCCTGTCCGGGGGTATCATCGGATGGGGCCACAGTGTCCCCCGACCCCTTCTGTCTCAGCCGCCAGTATTTATGCTGTAGTAGTTTATGTGTCGGGGGGCTAGGGTCAGTTTGTTATATCTGGAGTACTTCTCCTGTCTCCTGTCCGGTGTCTGTGTGAATTGAAGTGTGCTCTCTCTAATTCTCTCTTTCTCTCGGAGGACCTGAGCCCTAGGACCATGCCTCAGGACTACCTGGCATGATGAGTCCTTACTGTCCCCAGTCCACCTGGCCATGCTGCTGCTCCAGTTTCAACTGTTCTGCCTGCGGCTATGGAATCCTGACCTGTTCACCGGACATGCTACCTGTTCCAGACCTGCTGTTTTCAACTCTCTAGAGACAGCAGGAGTGGTAGAGATACTCTTAATGATCGGCTATGAAAAGCCAACTGACATTTACTCCTGAGGTGCTGACTTGCTGCACCCTCGACAACTACTGTGATTATTATTATTTGACCATGCTGGTCATTTATGAACATTTGAACATCTTGGCCGTGTTCTGTTATAATCTCCACCCGGCACAGCCAGAAGTGGACTGGCCACCCCTCATAGCCTGGTTCCTCTCTAGGTTTCTTCCTAGTTTTTGGCCTTTCTAGGGAGTTTTTCCTAGCCACCGTGCTTCTACACCTGCATTGCTTGCTGTTTGGGATTTTAGGCTGGGTTTCTGTACAGCACTTTGAGATATCAGCTGATGTACGAAGGGCTATATAAATACATTTGATATGAGTAAAAGTACATATACCCCAAGCAACTGCTTAAGTAGTACATTAAAGTATTTTTACTTAAGTACTTTACACTACTGTCAATAACTTACATGGATTAATAAAGGTTAAATAAACCTAGATATATTCACAATATAAATACACCAACTACACGTTGGAGCAGACCAGGTCTTTGGTCCCAGACACGTTGAGATCTATACTGGCTTTGGACTTCTTCTTAGCCAGTTTGCCTTGCCTTGCCTCAGACTTGAGATACTTCTCCTTGTTGTGAATGACCTGGATGTACTGGTCTGTGCTGCTGTTCTGCTGGTCGCTACTGGAGGCCAGAGAGGCCGAGTCCGACTCAGTCAGGGAAGGCTCCAGCTTGGACCTGGATGTCTTGGGCTTGACCTGGGGCTCCAGGCGTCTTCCGGGGCCCTGGGGGGGTGAGTGTACAAGTCTGCTGGGGGAGTGGGGGTGTCTGGCTGGGGACTGTGTGTGCCTGACTGGTGGTGGAATCTCCGCTCCTCTGATGCTGGTCTGGGAGAGGGAGTGCAAGCGCGTCTCCATATCCTCCCAGTGCCCTTTTTGGGCTTCACCGCCGTAGCGCCCCCTAGCAGTGTGGCTGTCTTTTGACGCCATAGACAGCTTGGTCTCCAGGCGCTCTCCGATGTAGAAGCGAGCTGGCTGTTGGAGGTCGGAGAGTGAGCGGGGCCGGTGAGTCTGCCCGAACAACCCCCTCCTAGACTCCCTCTTCCCCCCTGCCTCTTCCTCCTCCTCTTCATCACTCAGGTGTGACTGCGGCGGATTCGACCTGTGTGGGTGCCCATGCAGATGCGGAGCCCTTGGAGTATACCGCTTGGTATTCCGCGGAATCAGCTCTACGATTTCACCCCCCGGGTCCTCCGCTCGGAAGTGGCGAGGGACGCGTGTGGCTGATCTAAGCAACTTTTTCCTAGCTTCGTGCTCGTTGACGATGACGTAGCGCGTGGTGTAGGGGCGACGGCCCATGTAGCTCTGGGCGGTCACTATCCCAGCTGACTCTGCGGAGTGCATGGGCCTGATGGTCTTCCTGTAGAGTGGGTCGGAGTGGATATTCTCTGAGGAGTAGCGTGTCGGGGGGTTGTACGCCACATGATGGTAGGACTTGGACCTGCAGGTACCGCTAGGGCCCCCCAGGTAGGAAGGGTGTCTGGTGACAGAGGGAAATACGGATGATAAATGTTACTACTGTATGTGGTCGTAATGAGAGACCACTTGGACTTGAATCATTACAGAATACTACTGATACTGTGTATAGTTGATTCCTTTGGTAGTGACAGTAGTCCAGGACATAGTATGCCCAAACTGGCTTCAGAAGAACTTAAATACCCCACTGCTTATTAGCTACTGTTGAAGAAAACTACACTTTTCCTTTCCTTTGACCCCTGACTTGAGTGAAAGCAATGAGATGAAATCCCATTCAATTTCTTAGGGGTGAATCCTGACTTCCAGTGTAATTTTCACTTCGTCATGCATTGATGTTAATGGGAGACTAAGTTCAAACTTTGGGCTAGGTGCTGGAGTCCCCCTTCAGAGGTTTATTTAGGACTAACAACATGGACACTAACCCTTAATACTCCTGTAGACACACCTGTAGAGGACTGTATAAAAGCCTGTGACTGACCAGACAGAATAACACATAATATGTGTGTGTGTGTGTGAGACACACCTGTTAGGGATTATCTCCGGCCTTTGCTTGTGAAGTATGGACACTGTTGGACTTCTAGGCGCCCCAGCAGCAAATGTCGCCCTAGCGGTCTCGACTCTCGATGCCGACTGGGTGATGGTGCGGATGCCGTTGCCACGACGATCGGGCGACTGGAAGTTTGTGACACTGCCGTTGGGTCGTGGCGACGGCGTGCGAATGGACGACTCGCGGCTGGTGATGTCACCATCCTGCTGGTCAGGCTTCCTGTCCCCCGGGGACCTCTGGGGCCTGTAGCCTCGCTATGGGTGGGGGTCAGAGGTCAGGGGTTACAGGTAAGAGATTATAGTTTAGGTGTTCAAAAGTTAAACATTTTAATTGGTAAAGGTTAATAGTCAAATGAGGTGAAGGGTTAAAGGTCAGATGTAAGATGTTAGGGGATATGTAGACATAGACTACATAGAACCAACCAACCAGAAAGTAGAATGATGAGGTTTACCTGAAGCCAGCTGTAATACCTTCTTCTTGTCTTCTGTTCTCTCCTGACAAATACATTTCTGTTCAGCATACAGTCATGAGACTAAGTGGGCATCCCAAATGGCACCATATCGCCTAAATAGTCCGCTACTTTTAACCAGAGCCAATAGTAGTACACTGTCTAGGTAATATTTGGGATGCACTCATATGTATTTTTGTTTAATGTATAATAGTGACTGCCTTCGAGAACTATAACTATACCGTCTATAACTCACAGTCTGAAGCTGCATCCTCAGCTGGTTGTTGGTGAATTTAAGGGATCTGGCAATGGCCTGAAGGTAGTAGATCAACATGCTGAAGGACACAGAGAGAGTTACCCCAAGAGGACTGACACAATGACTGATCAACATGCTGAAAGACAGAGAGAGTGACCCCAAGAGCACTGACACATTAACAATGCATAGAGCAAGTCAGGCTACATTGTGTGTGTGTGTGTGTGTGTGTGTGTGTGTGTGTGTGTGTGTGTGTGTGTGTGTGTGTGTGTGTGTGTGTGTGTGTGTGTGTGTGTGTATGTGAGTAAGTCTGTGTGTGTGTGAGTAAGTCTGTGTGTGTGAGTCTGTGTGTGAGTCTGTGTGTGTGTGAGTCTGTGTGTGAGAGAGTCTGCATTCCTGTGTGTTTGTGTGTGTGTGTGTGTGTGTGTGAGTCTGTCTGTGTGTGTGAGTGCACTCACAACAGCAGCAGCAGAGCGGGCAACGCTACAACAGGGCTGGTGACGTAACTCATCACTTTACTGAACCACAGCGGGAAGTCATTGGCTATCGTCTCTGAGATGATGTCATAAATCTTCTCCTGACCGCTGCAGGGGAACGAACGCGCACGCACACACACACACACACAGCAGAATTAAAGCTATACATGCTTTTCTTCTTGGCCTTATTGTGCTTTTAGCAGATTATGATGTGTGATGATAATAAAAATAATCATGGATTAATGTTTTATAGCGATTTTCAAGGTTCTCAATAGGAGTTTGATCATCCACAAACACACACACACTTGGGTTGCAAACATGCACACACACACACACACACACACACACAATACTGCAACACTATTGAAAGTGTGGCTGACCTTAAATGACCTTAAATTACAAGGGCTATCTTTAAAATGGGCACCACATTTAAAGAGCTTCACGGGAATAATCGCTTACCTAAATGGCCCACAGTGTTGGGAAGGTCTGTATCTCACTATGGCGAAGATGGTGGGCAGCATACACAGAAAAAGCATGAACAACAGCATAGCCAGGTAGAAATTATTTGATCTGGAAACAAATGAGAGAAAGAAAATGATACTTTTATTTCTATATTGTTCATTTATCTGTGTTATTTCAAGTTTTTCTGCCTTTGTAATCCTGATCAACTATGTTAACAAAGACAGATAATCAAAAACCATAATCCATGTTTGTAACGGTTGTCTTCTGGAGAAAGAGAGGAGGACCAATGCGCAGCGTGGTAAGTGTCCATTATTTTAATAAAACAACTGAACACTGAACAAAACAACAAAAACGACAAATGAACAGTCCTGTAAAGTGACGAAAAACACTAAAATAATCACCCACAACCAAAATGGGGAAAACAGGTTACCTAAGTATGATTCTCAATCAGAGACAACGATCGACAGCTGCCTCTGATTGAGAACACAGAAATACAACAAAGAAAAAAGAACAAAGACTACAGAACTCACGCCCCGACCAAACTAACACAAAGACATAATAAAAGAACTAAGGTCAGAACGTGACAATGTTTGGTTAGAGACAATAGGGATGTTGGAATATATTTTTAATATACTATCATATTATTGTTTGGTTATACATTTTGACATTTACATTTTAGTAATTTAGCAGACGCTCTTATCCAGAGCGACTTACAGATAGTGCATTAATTTTTAAATAGCTAGGGGTGGCAGGGTAGCCTAGTGGTTAGAACATTGGACTAGTAACCAAAAGGTTACAAGTTCAAATCCCCAAGCTGACAAGGTACAAATCTGTCATTCTGGCCCTGAACAGGCATTTAACCCACTGTTCCTAGGCAGTCATTGAAAATAAGAATTTGCTCTTAACTGACTTGGGTAGCAAAATAAAGGTAAAAAAAAGGTGGGACAACCAAATATCACAGTCATCAAAATACTTTTTTCCTCAATAACGTAGCTATCAGTAGAAGCCGAGCTAGAAGGGCGGGGGTCAAACATACGGAAGAGGACGGGTTTCAGGCGTTTTTGGAAGATGGGCAGGGACTGTCCTAGCTTCAGGTAGAAGGTTCTACCATTGGGGTGAGAGGAGAGAGAAGAGCTTGGACTGGGCTGTGCGGGAGCTGTTCTCCAGTAGAGGTGGAGGGGCCAAGAGACCTGAGGTGGCAGAACGTAGTGCTCAGGTTGGGGTGTAGGGTTTGAGCATAGCCTGAAGGTATGGAGGGGTAGCTCCTCTTGCTGCTCTGTAGGTAAGCACCATGGTCTTGCAGTGGACGTGAGCTTCAACTGGAAGCCAGTGGAGTGTGCAGAGGAGCGTGGTGAAATGAGAGAACTTGGTAAGGTTGAAAACCAGGCGGGCTGCTGCATTCTGAATAAGTTGCAGAGGTTTGATGGCCCAAGCAGGGGAGCCCAGTCAACAGCGAGTTGCAGTAGTCCAGACGGGAGAGAACAAGTGCCTGGATTAGGACCTGCGGCGCTTCTTGTGTGAGGTATGGTCTTACTCTACTGATGTTGTAGTGCATGAACCTGCAGGAGCGACAGAGAACGGCAGGGTGTTGTCCAGGTTCACGCCAAGGTTTTTTGCACTCTGGGAGGGCGACACTGTGGAGTTGTCAACTGTGATGGAGAGGTCTTGGTGGAAGATATTGATCATATGTGACCCGTTTCAGGAAACTAGGCTCATGTCACAAGTCACGCCTTCACAGGAGAGACATTCTTTTAAAGAAGATTTTGGCAGAAATGCCTTCTGGAACCTGTAAACTTTCATGTGTCACACCCTGACCATAGTTTGCTTTGTATGTTTCTATGTTTTGTTTGGTCAGGGTGTGATCTGAGTGGGCATTCTATGTTACATGTCTAGTTTGTCTATTTCTCTGTTTGTCCTGATATGGTTCTCAATCAGAGGAAGGTGTTAGTCATTGTCTCTGATTGGGAACCATATTTAGGTAGCCTGTTTGGTGTTGGGTTTTGTGGGTGATTGTTCCTGTCTCTGTGTTTGCACCAGATAGGGCTGTTTTGGGTTTTCAAGTTTCTTGTTTTTGTTAGTTTGTTCATGTGAAGTGCTTTATTAAACATGAATCAAAATAACCACGCTGCG
>NW_027004509.1:126987-151069 GCF_036934945.1 Oncorhynchus masou masou
AGGAATTTACACAACGTTTCCACACATTGTAAACAAATTGGTTAAAGTGAACATAGAATTGAAGTATGTGAGAGAGTGTGTTATATCTCTCACTGGAGTTTTTCTGGCAATGTGACTTGAGGATGAACTCTGGGTCCTAGTTCCATCTACTGTCTATGTTGTATCTGATGTCTGAAAGCTCAACAGCAAAGACCAATATCATATGTCAGAAGAGAAGAATACGTTCCGAGCCGTGGTGGAGTGGGTTAACACTCCCATCAATAAGCACGTTTTCCTAGGGTGGCAGGTATCCTAGCGGGTAAGAGTGTTGGGTCAGTAACTGAAAGGTCACTGGTTCGGATCCCCGAGTTGACTTGGGGAATAAAACTGTCGGTGTTTCCCTTGAGAAGGACCTTTGACCCTAATTCCATGGGATAAGAGTGTCTGATAAATTACAAACATGTCAATGTAAAATGCCTCCCCACTGGAGACCAGGGTTTAAACAATGTGAAAGGTTGAGTGGAACTCCACTGTCGTATAAAAATAAAGAATAGATGAAGTGACAAATCCAGTAGAATGTGACATACCAGATCATTCCTTGGTTATATATCAGGTGGAGGACGTTCTCAGCTATCTTGAATTCCCCATACTCAGGCTGCCAGGTGGGAAACAGAAAGGGTGACATTAATTAAACCTTGAATTCCCCATACTCAGGCTGCCAGGTGGGAAACAGAAAGGGTGACATTAATTAAACCTTCAATTCCCCATACTCAGGCTGCCAGGTGGGAAACAGAAAGGGTGACATTAATTAAACCTTCAATTCCCCATACTCAGGCTGCCAGGTGGGAAACAGAAAGGGTGACATTAATTAAACCTTCAATTCCCCATACTCAGGCTGCCAGGTGGGAAACAGAAAGGGTGGCATTAATTAAACCTTGAATTCCCCATACTCAGGCTGCCAGGTGGGAAACAGAAAGGGTGACATTAATTAAACCTTGAATTCCCCATACTCAGGCTGCCAGGTGGGAAACAGAAAGGGTGACATTAATTAAACCTTCAATTCCCCATACTCAGGCTGCCAGGTGGGAAACAGAAAGGATGACATTATTTAAACCTTCAATTCCCCATACTCAGGCTGCCAGGTGGGAAACAGAAAGGGTGACATTAATTAAACCTTGAATTCCCCATACTCAGGCTGCCAGGTGGGAAACAGAAAGGGTGACATTAATTAAACCTTGAATTCCCCATACTCAGGCTGCCAGGTGGGAAACAGAAAGGGTGACATTAATTAAACCTTCAATTCCCCATACTCAGGCTGCCAGGTGGGAAACAGAAAGGGTGACATTAATTAAACCTTGAATTCCCCATACTCAGGCTGCCAGGTGGGAAACAGAAAGGGTGACATTAATTAAACCTTGAATTCCCATACTCAGGCTGCCAGGTGGGAAACAGAAAGGGTGACATTAATTAAACCTTGAATTCCCCATACTCAGGCTGCCAGGTGGGAAACAGAAAGGGTGACATTAATTAAACCTTGAATTCCCCATACTCAGGCTGCCAGGTGGGAAACAGAAAGGGTGACATTAATTAAACCTTGAATTCCCCATACTCAGGCTGCCAGGTGGGAAACAGAAATGGTGACATTAATTAAACCTTGAATTCCCCATACTCAGGCTGCCAGGTGGGAAACAGAAAGGGTGACATTAATTAAACCTTGAATTCCCCATACTCAGGCTGCCAGGTGGGAAACAGAAAGGGTGACATTAATTAAACCTTCAATTCCCCATACTCAGGCTGCCAGGTGGGAAACAGAAAGGGTGACATTAATTAAACCTTGAATTCCCCATACTCAGGCTGCCAGGTGGGAAACAGAAAGGGTGACATTAATTAAACCTTCAATTCCCCATACTCAGGCTGCCAGGTGGGAAACAGAAAGGGTGACATTAATTAAACCTTGAATTCCCCATACTCAGGCTGCCAGGTGGAAACAGAAAGGGTGACATTAATTAAACCTTCAATTCCCCATACTCAGGCTGCCAGGTGGGAAACAGAAAGGATGACATTATTTAAACCTTCAATTCCCCATACTCAGGCTGCCAGGTGGGAAACAGAAAGGGTGACATTAATTAAACCTTCAATTCCCCATACTCAGGCTGCCAGGTGGGAAACAGAAAGGGTGACATTAATTAAACCTTGAATTCCCCATACTCAGGCTGCCAGGTGGGAAACAGAAAGGGTGACATTAATTAAACCTTCAATTCCCCATACTCAGGCTGCCAGGTGGGAAACAGAAAGGGTGACATTAATTAAACCTTGAATTCCCCATACTCAGGCTGCCAGGTGGAAACAGAAAGGGTGACATTAATTAAACCTTGAATTCCCATACTCAGGCTGCCAGGTGGGAAACAGAAAGGGTGACATTAATTAAACCTTCAATTCCCCATACTCAGGCTGCCAGGTGGGAAACAGAAAGGGTGACATTAATTAAACCTTGAATTCCCCATACTCAGGCTGCCAGGTGGGAAACAGAAAGGGTGACATTAATTAAACCTTCAATTCCCCATACTCAGGCTGCCAGGTGGGAAACAGAAAGGGTGACATTAATTAAACCTTCAATTCCCCATACTCAGGCTGCCAGGTAGGAAACAGAAAGGGTGACATTAATTAAACCTTGAATTCCCCATACTCAGGCTGCCAGGTGGGAAACAGAAAGGGTGACATTAATTAAACCTTCAATTCCCCATACTCAGGCAGCCAGGTGTGAAACAGAAAGGGTGACATTAATTAAACCTTCAATTCCACATACTCAGGCTGCCAGGTGAGAAACAGAAAGGGTGACATTAATTAAACCTTCAATTCCCCATACTCAGGCTGCCAGGTGGGAAACAGAAAGGGTGACATTAATTAAACCTTGAATTACTTCATCAAATATATTGATGACGAAGTCAAATGTCTTAACATAAAGTGGACTCCTGATAGATACAACAGCTTGGGCCTGCCGTGATGGCGTGGACTAAACCACAACGTTACCAGGAGCAATTCAAAAGCATGTCATTCAAAAGCATGTGACTTGCAAACCGTACTGCACTTCAACATAGTTTGCACTTATCCAGACGTCAACTGTAATCAGACGATAACGACACAGTCACAATCACCCTTGGGTTCAAACAGTATTTGTTTTCTTTCAAATCTTTGAGCTTGCCTGGAGTACCATATGGGCAGTATTTGCACTTTCGGGACTATTCTATTGCACCAAGCAAGCTCAGTTAAGCACAGCTAGACTATTTGAAAGTAAACAAATACTTTTTGAATGGAGGTTGAGTACGTACAAACTTGCTCTCCAGGTCCCAGCAGCAGCAGTCACTCAGATACCTGACCACCAGCCCTCTGATGAAGTCTATCAACAGGATACTGGCCACCGTGAAGATCATATCGATGATAGACAGCTTCAACATCTCCTACAATACAACACATAGAAACATGTGAGCATAAAGAAACGTACTGTTACTGTTACTGTCTGGTAACTATCTGTCTTTAAGGCAACTCTGGTCATTCTGTAATGACGAGCTAACACCTACTAGCACTGATGTCACTGTCAGCTTTATTGAGGGAAGTTTTACTTGGAGTGACTGTGACATGTGATTGTTTTACAGACCTTATTTGAATGTAAGTCGCTCTGGATAAGAGCGCCTGCTAAATTAACAAAATGCATACTGTATGTCTTTCAGAAAAACTCATTACATTTGTCCTAACTGCACAAAACTCATTGGAAATGGATCACCAAGCTATACTTTTCAGACCTGGGTTCTTGCACTTTTGGGGACTTCACTATTGGTTGAAAGCTCGATCAAGCATTTGAAAATATAAAAACATATAATTTGAACCCAGGTCTGCTAATTATATGATGTCATTTTCCTGTTGAGAATATCCACTCCTGAGACGACGATACACGATATAACCTCCTATTGATCTGCACCAAGAACAAGTCATCTGTTTTTCATCCTTGGCCTAGTGACAGCTTCATTACCTGAACGTCTGCCTGGGTACGTTTCAATCCATACTCAATCTATTGTTTAGGGGGAAACAATCACAGGACAAGGCATTTTCATTTTTCTTGTCGGGCATAATGTCTTTAAGAGGTATTAAGGATAACTGTCTGAGGGATGAGACTGTTGATTATTAGGTCTGTGTACAGACAGAATGATCTGTAATAGTTATAGGTGCTTATCGTACACACAGAGTGCTTAGGCTGACATGGTTGAACTACTCCAGTGTTATGTTTCATAATAGATTACTGCGACAGTAGTAATACACATTTCCTTTGTACAATAGACAAAGATCTATTCTAGGGGACTTTTATTTTGAAGACTCCTTGTGAATGATGCTGAATGTATGTGTTATGGATGTTGTTATAAATTATACAGAAAGGTGTTATGAATGATACCTCAGCATTCATAAAGGTGTTGTGAATGATACCACAGCATTCATAAAGGTGTTGTGAATGATACCACAGCATTCATAAATGTGTTGCGAATGATACCACAGCATTCATAAAGGTGTTGTGAATGATACTTCAGCATTCATAAAGGTGTTGTGAATGATACCACAGCATTCATAAAGGTGTTGTGAATAATACCACAGCATTCATAACAGTGTTGTGAATGATACTTCAGCATTCATAAAGGTGTTATGAATGATACCACATCATTCATAAAGGTGTTATGAATGATACCACAGCATTCATCAAGGTGTTATGAATGATACCACATCATTCATAAAGGTGTTATGAATGATACCACAGCACTCATAAAGGTGTTATGAATGATACCACAGCATTCATAAAGGTGTTGTGAATGATACTTCAGCATTCATAAAGGTGTTGTGAATGATACTTCAGCATTCATAAAGGTGTTGTGAATGATACCACAGCATTCATAATGGTGTTGTGAATGATACCACAGCATTCATAAAGGTGTTATGAATGATACCACAGCATTCATAAGGTGTTGTGAATGATACCACAGAATTCATAAAGGGTGAATGATACAGCATTCATAAAGGTGTTGTGAATGATACCACAGCATTCATAAAGGTGTTGTGAATGATACCACATCATTCATAAAGGTGTTATGAATGATACCACAGCATTCATAAAGGTGTTATGAATGATACCACGTCATTCATAAAGGTGTTGTGAATGATACCACAGCATTCATAAAGGTGTTGTGAATGATACCACAGCATTCATAAAGGTGTTATGAATGATACCACATAATTCATAAAGGTGTTATGAATGATACCACAGCATTCATAAAGGTGTTGTGAATGATACCACAGCATTCATAAAGGTGTTATGAATGATACCACATCATTCATAAAGGTGAGAATGCACAGCATTCATAAAGGTGTTATGAATGATACCACAGCATTCATAAAGGTGTTGTGAATGATACCACAGCATTCATAAAGGTGTTGTGAATGATACCACAGCATTCATAAAGGTGTTATGAATGATACCACAGCATTCATAAAGGTGTTATGAATGATACCACATCATTTATAAAGGTGTTGTGAATGATACCACAGCATTCATAAAGGTGTTGTGAATGATACCACAGCATTCATAAAGGTGTTGTGAATGATACCACAGCATTCATAAAGGTGTTGTGAATGATACCACAGCACTCATAAAGGTGTTATGAATGATACCACAGCATTCATAACGGTGTTGTGAATGATACTTCAGCATTCATAAAGGTGTTGTGAATGATACCACAACATTCATAAAGGTGTTGTGAATAATACCACAGCATTCATAACGGTGTTGTGAATGATCTGCACATTCATAAAGGTGTTATGAATGATACCACAGCATTCATAAAGGTGTTATGAATGATACCACAGCATTCATAAAGGTGTTATGAATGATACCACAGCATTCATAAGGTGTTGTGAATGATACCACAGAATTCATAAAGGTGTTATGAATGATAGCACAGCATTCATAAAGGTGTTGTGAATGATACCACAGCATTCATAAAGGTGTTGTGAATGATACCACATCATTCATAAAGGTGTTATGAATGATACCACAGCATTCATAAAGGTGTTGTGAATGATACTTCAGCATTCATAAAGGTGTTGTGAATGATACTACAGCATTCATAAAGGTGTTGTGAATAATACCACAGCATTCATAACGGTGTTGTGAATGATACCACAGCATTCATAACGGTGTTGTGAATGATACAGCATTCATAAGGTGTTGTGAATGATACCACAGAATTCATAAAGGTGTTATGAATGATAGCACAGCATTCATAAAGGTGTTGTGAATGATACCACAGCATTCATAAAGGTGTTGTGAATGATACCACATCATTCATAACGGTGTTATGAATGATACCACAGCATTCATAAAGGTGTTATGAATGATACCACATCATTCATAAAGGTGTTATGAATGATACCACAGCATTCATAAAGGTGTTGTGAATGATACCACAGCATTCATAAAGGTGTTATGAATGATACCACATCATTCATAAAGGTGAGAATGATACCACAGCATTCATAAAGGTGTTATGAATGATACCACAGCATTCATAAAGGTGTTGTGAATGATACCACAGCATTCATAAAGGTGTTATGAATGATACCACAGCATTCATAAAGGTGTTATGAATGATACCACATCATTTATAAAGGTGTTGTGAATGATACCACAGCATTCATAAAGGTGTTGTGAATGATACCACAGCATTCATAAAGGTGTTGTGAATGATACACAGCATTCATAAAGGTGTTATGAATGATACCACAGCATTCATAAGGTGTTGTGAATGATACCACAGAATTCATAAAGGTGTTATGAATGATAGCACAGCATTCATAAAGGTGTTGTGAATGATACAGCATTCATAAAGGTGTTGTGAATGATACCACATCATTCATAAAGGTGTTATGAATGATACCACAGCATTCATAAAGGTGTTATGAATGATACCACATCATTCATAAAGGTGTTATGAATGATACCACAGCATTCATAAAGGTGTTGTGAATGATACCACAGCATTCATAAAGGTGTTATGAATGATACCACATCATTCATAAGGTGGTGAGAATGATACCACAGCATTCATAAAGGTGTTATGAATGATACCACAGCATTCATAAAGGTGTTGTGAATGATACCACAGCATTCATAAAGGTGTTATGAATGATACCACAGCATTCATAAAGGTGTTATGAATGATACCACATCATTTATAAAGGTGTTGTGAATGATACCACAGCATTCATAAAGGTGTTGTGAATGATACCACAGCATTCATAAAGGTGTTGTGAATGATACCACAGCATTCATAAAGGTGTTGTGAATGATACCACAGCACCCATAAAGTTGTTGTGAATGATACCACAGCATTCATAAAGGTGTTATGAATGATACCACAGCATTCATAAAGGTGTTATGAATGATACCACAGCATTCATAAAGGTGTTGTGAATGATACCACAGCATTCATAAAAGTGTTATGAATGATACCACATCATTCATAAAGGTGTTGTGAATGATACCACAGCATTCATAAAGGTGTTGTGAATGATACCACAGCATTCATAAAGGTGTTATGAATGATACCACAGCATTCATAAAGGTGTTGTGAATGATACCACAGCATTCATAAAGGTGTTGTGAATGATATCACAGCATTCATAAAGGTGTTGTGAATGATACCACAGCATTAATAAAGGTGTTGTGAATGATACCACAGCACTCATAAAGGTGTTATGAATGATACAACATCACCCATAAAGGTGTTGTGAATGATACCACAGCATTCATAAAGGTGTTATGAATGATACCACAGCATTCATAAAGGTGTTGTGAATGATACCACAACATTCATAAAGGTGTTATGAAGGATACCACAGCATTCATAAAGGTGTTGTGAATGATACCACAGCATTCATAAAGGTGTTATGAAGGATACCACAGCACCCATAAAGGTGTTATGAATGATTTCATGAAAATGGTATGAATGCCTTACAGTTGAAGTCGGAAGTTTATAATACACCTTAGCCAAATACATTTAAACTCAGTTTTTCACAATTCCTGACATTTAATCCTAGTACAAATTCCCTGTCTTAGGTCATGTTAGGATCACCATTTTATTTTAAGAATGTGAATTGTCAGAATAATAGTAGAGAGAATGATTTATTTCAGCTTTCATTTCTTTCATCACATTCCCAGTGGGTCAGAAGTTTACAGAAGTTCACAATTAGTATTTGGTAGCATTGCCTTTAAATTGTTTAACTTGGGTCAAACGTTTTGGGTAACCTTCCACAAGCTTCCCACAATAAGTTGGGTGAATTTTGGCCCATTCCTCCTGACAGAGTTGGTGGAACTGAGTAAGGTTTGTTTTCCTCCTTGCCTGCTTTTTCAGTTATGCCGACAAATGTTCTATAGGATTGAGGTCAGGACTTTGTGATGGCCACTCCAATACCTTGACACCTTAAGCCATTTTGCCACAACTTTGGAAGTATGCTTTGGGTCATTGTCCATTTGGAAGACCTATTTGCGACCAAGCTTTAACTTCCTGACTGATGTCTTGAGATGTTGCTTCAATATATCCACATAATTTTCCGTCCTCATGATGATCTATTTTGTGAAGTGTCCCCATGTGCAGTTGCAAACCTTAGTTTGGTTTTGGATCAGTGGCTTCTTCCTTGCTGAGTGGCCTTTCAGGTTATGTCAGTATAGGACTCGTTTTACTGTGGATACAGATACTTTTGTAAAGGTTACCTCCAGCATCTTCACAAGGTCCTTTGCTGTTGTTCTGGGAATGATTTGAACTTTTCACAACAAAGTACTTTCATCTCTAGGTGACAGAACGCGTCTCCTTAATGAGCGGTATGATGGCTGCGTGGTCCCATGGTGTTTATACTTGTGTACTATTATTTGTACAGATGAACGTGGTACCTTCAGGCGTTTGGAAATTGCTCCCAAGGATGAACCAGACTTGTGGAGGTCTACAATATTTTTCTAAGGTCTTGGCTGATTTCTTTTGATTTTACCATGATGTCAAGCAAAGTGGCACTGAGTTTGAAGGTAGGCTTTGAAATACATCCACAGGTACACCTCCAATTGACTCAAATGAAGTCAATTAGCCTATCAGAGGCTTCTAAAGCCATGACATAATTTTCTGGAATTTTCCAAGCTGTTTAAAGGCACAGTCAACTTAGTGTATGTAAACTTCTGACCCACTGGAATTGTGATACAGTGAATTATAAGTGAAATAATCTGTCAGTAAGCAATTGTTGGAAAAAGTAGATGTCCTAACCGACTTGCCAAAACTATAGTTTGTTAACAAGAAATTTGTGGAGTGGTTGAAAAATAGTTTTAATGACTCCAACCTAACTGTATGTACACTTCCAACTTCAACTGTATGTAGTCATGTACATTGTCAGGTTGATGATGAAGTGTCCCTGTAACAGTTCTACTCTGGCCGATGCAAAAGGTCTCGACCTTCACGGAACAGTTGTTAGTACACTTTCTCTGTAAAGGGTTGCTCAATTAACGTTAAGAGATGAATGAATGGACAAATGGACAGATTAACGAATTAATTCATTAAGAAATGAATGGACAAATATATGAAGGAACAAATGAACGAATAGACAAATTTACAAATGAGCGAATGAACGAATGACAAGGAATGAACTTCTGCACCTGTCCAACGTAGGTCTCCCAGCACTCGTCCGGTTTCTTCTGCTTGTTCTGCTCAAACATCCCAGTGTGGTTGTACAGGGTTGCCATGGTGACCTTGCTGGTGCTGATGCTGGTGTTGACATCCAGCACCATGGCAATGGTCGCTATGGTGCTGTTGTGGTTTTCAGAGATGGAGATGTCGGATACGAGGGTGGAGAGGCTCGTCTCCCCCGGCTGGGAGATGGTCGCCATGAATGCCGTGGAGTCAGACAAGTTCCCCGAAACCACAGAGGCAGCGGCCTGGAAATAATCCATCAGAACTATTGATGATCAATCAACCAATCAACCAGTCAGTCTGTCTATCCATCCATCAGTCAATCAGAGCTTTAAATGTATGAACATTTCCATCATTTCATTCCTTTGTTTTCTAAACCCTCCACACATTTACAGATCAAGATTGTTGTTAACAGTAGCATCCAGGCTGCATCACATCCAGGCGTGATCGGGAGTCCATAAGGCGCCGTCTGGGGTAGGCCGTCATTGTAAATAAGAATTTGTTCTTAACTGACTTGCCTAGTTAACTAAAGTTTTAAAAAATCTAATAATAATTTTTAAAAAGCATTGACATTAACATCAGCAATAACAGTAACATTTATTTATTGATTGGGGTCTACGGCACAATATGTCCTAATGTCCACATTAGGAACGCCTCAATCTCAGCAGGACTACTTACAGCTGCAGCAGCTGACGCCATACTCATACTGTTGACCTTGTCCAGAAGGGCAATGATGAGGCTGTACAGGTTACCCAGATACAACACCAGGACTCTGTGGCGAGGAGACAAAACATTCACTGCATTACAAAAGAAAGAAAACAAGCTAAAATCAAGTTAGTAGCAACATTAACAAACAGTACAGCTGCGGTGTAGTTACATGTCAAAATATGAATCCAATTTCATCGATACTCTACTGTATCTGTGAAACGCAATGTTAAGTGTGAAGAAGTGAGATTTGAGGTGCTGCCAGAGTCAGACCTGGCCAGCTGGAAGCGGAGGGAGGTCCTGGGATGGTACATCTCCAGCTGAGCCACCAGCTCAAAGGCAGACGGGGCAATCATGGTGATGAGGGACACCACCACACTCACCTGGGACAGGAAACAGGATATGACATCATGTTATAAAATAGACACCTTCATATATGCCTGATGACATCATAAGGAGTCATTGTATCAGGACCTTCTCTTCTCTTTTTCACTAATATATGGAGGCATCGGAGGAGCAAGCAGTTAGGAGCTAGAGGCTGTCCAACTCAGAATTCCAAGTCGGAAACTCTGGCATCTTTCTAGAGCTTTGACTTTCCGACCTGAAGATCACTGATGTCATGATTTGACCTGTTTTCTTCTCCAGAGTTCCCAGTTGTCTTGAAAACACTATCAGTCCAGGCAGTGACATCAGGGTAGTGGAAACAGTTATCTTATCAAAGCCCTACAGACATCCATTATCCTGAACTGAACTAAATGATCAGCTGTCATGCACAGATGGTGATACATGTGGCTGGTGATAGCAGTCTCCCTATTGGTCTCCAGGTTCACATTAACGCCTTTATTACAGCATCCTGACAGGAAATGATGCGAGAGAAACACAAGGCACGATGTAATTGAAGTCTTGTCACATTAGTCTTGGTCAACAGGGAAATCAAGTGCCCAAAATGAGATACAGTAGCCATAATCCATCAACCAAGTTAAACACAATCTTGTCAGGTTTCCTGGACTCAGAGTAAGCCTACTTACAAAACATTAAGAACAGCTGCTCTTTCCATGACATAGACTGACCTGGTGAATACAGGTTAAAGCTATGATCCCTTACTGATGTCACTTGTTAAATCCACTTAAATCAGTGTACATGAAGGGGAAGGATTTTTAAGCACTGAGAAAATTGAGACATTGATTGCGTATGTGTGTCATTCAGAGGTTGAATGGGCAAGACAAAACATTTAAGTAGCTTTGAACGGAGTATGGTAGTAGGTGCCAGGTCGCACCGGTTTGTGACAAGAACTGCAACGCTGCTGGGTTTTTCACACTCAACAGTTTCCCATGTGTATCAAGAATGGCCCACCACCCGAAGAACATCCAGCCAACTGTGGGAAGTATTGGTGTCAACATGGGCCAGCATCCCTGTGGAACACTTTCTTGTAGAGTCCATGCCCCAATGAACTGAGGCTGTACCTTAAAGGGGACACAGGGCAGGTGTTCCTAATGTTTGGTATACTCAGTGTATACTGTAGCTAGCTACCTCATTCTTCTCCCATAGTGTTAGCTCTGGCTTCTCCAGCTCTAGTTTCTGGGAGCGGTCCACCACAAAGTAGATTATATAAATGCTGCCAGCCAGAGAGAGAAGGACCAGGATGTTGGCTAGGATACGCAGACTGATCAGGACTGCTCTGGAAGACAGAGAGAGAAACAGTAGTTCAATAAATCAAATGTATTTACAGTGCCTTCAGAAAGTATTCATATCTCTTGACTTATTCCACATTTGGTTGTGTTACAGCCTGAATTCAAAATGGATTCAATAAAACATTCTCTCACCCATCTACACACAATACTCCATAATGACAAAGTGAAATACAGAAGTATCTCATTTACATAAGAATTCACACCCTGAGTCAATATTTTGTAGAAACAGTGTCTCAAAGAGCTTTCCACACCTGGATTGTACAACATTTGCCCATTATTATTTTCAAAATGATGTGAGCTCTAATTGGTTGTTTATCATTGCTAGACTGTTACGCCTGCTCCCGCTTCCCTCTCTGGCGCTCGAGGGGCGCCAGGCTGTCCTTCATTATACACACCTGTCACCATCATTACGTGCATCATCACTCATTGGACTCACCTGGACTCCTTCACGTTGTTGATTGTCCCCTCTATATCGGTCTGTTCCTCTGTATTGTCCCCTCTATATCTGTCTGTTCCTCAGTATTGTCCCCTCTATATCTGTCTGTTCCTCAGTATTGTCCCCTCTATATCTGTCTGTTCCTCAGTATTGTCCCCTATATCTCTCTGTTCCTCAGTATTGTCCCCTCTATATCTGTCCGTTCCTCGGTATTGTCCCCTCTATATCTGTCTATTCCTCAGTATTGTCCCCTCTATATCTGTCCGTTCCTCGGTATTGTCCCCTTTATATCTGTCCGTTCCTCAGTATTGTCCCCTTTATATCTGTCTGTTCCTCGGTATTGTCCCCTCTATATCTGTCTGTTCCTCAGTATTGTCCCCTCTATATCTGTCTGTTCCTCAGTATTGTCCCCTCTATATCTGTCTGTTCCTCAGTATTGTCCCCTCTATATCTGTCTGTTCCTCAGTATTGTCCCTCTACATCTGTCCGTTCCTCGGTATTGTCCCCTTTATATCTGTCTGTTCCTCAGTATTGTCCCCTCTATATCTGTCCGTTCCTCAGTATTGTCCCCTCTATATCTGTCTGTTCCTCAGTATTGTCCCCTCTACATCTGTCCGTTCCTCGGTATTGTCCCCTTTATATCTGTCCGTTCCTCAATATTGTCCCCTCTATATCTGTCCGTTCCTCAGTATTGTCCCCTCTACATCTGTCCGTTCCTCAGTATTGTCCCCTTTATATCTGTCCGTTCCTCAGTATTGTCCCCTCTATATCTGTCCGTTCCTCAGTATTGTCCCCTCTATATCTGTCTGTTCCTCAGTATTGTCCCCTCTATATCTGTCCGTTCCTCAGTATTGTCCCCTCTATATCTGTCCGTTCCTCGGTATTGTCCCCTCTATATCTGTCTGTTCCTCAGTATTGTCCCCTCTATATCTGTCCGTTCCTCAGTATTGTCCCCTCTATATCTGTCCGTTCCTCGGTATTGTCCCCTCTATATCTGTCCGTTCCTCGGTATTGTCCCCTCTATATCTGTCCGTTCCTCAGTATTGTCCCCTCTACATCTGTCCGTTCCTCAGTATTGTCCCCTTTATATCAAACCAATCAGTAGAACTTTAGGTTGAAATCTCCCATTGAAACTACAATT
The DNA here is from genome assembly GCF_036934945.1 of Oncorhynchus masou masou. NCBI lineage: Eukaryota > Metazoa > Chordata > Actinopteri > Salmoniformes > Salmonidae > Oncorhynchus > Oncorhynchus masou. The sequence goes on from NW_027004509.1 coordinate 140,707, forward strand.
TAGATACAGTACAGTGCATGCATCCACCTAGGATTAGCTCCAGTTAGAATAGACATTAACTCAAATGGACTGAGAGAAGTGGCAACATAGTGTGGTTGAGAGGGTCAGGCGTGTGAACGAACGTTCCCTGAGGTATTAATCCCTCTATAATGTCTACTCAGGTCTGATGATGCTCTGGCAGGGGTGATTTAGAGCCAGTCATCTCTGACAGTAAAAGGCTGTTAGATGAGTTACGCCACTAGGAAGTGTCGGCCTGTGTGTGGGGTAGCAATGGACTGGGAGCGAGACAGTAAATCAGTCCTTTCTGAGACCAGTGGAGAACGCAGGTAGAAGAGGCTCAAAAGCAACCAGGGGATAGCAAAACATAGACTTTTATACAGTTTTTCCCCTATATGCAAAATCATGGCTGCCACTGGAAAAAAATGTAGATGTGTAGATGTATGCGCCAGGAAGAGCCCCTCCCCACAGGAAGACCCCCTTCTTGCAGGGAGACACCAGAAAGAACCCCCGCCCCACTAGACCACATTCACGCACCCCTCCCTCATTTGTACATCCATGACTCCAGTAGGCTAGACCCCTAAATCAAAGAGCATTATCAATGAATGTGGTACAGTCCTGGATTCTACCAATCAGAATAACACAAGATGGGTCTCCGAGTGGCACAGTGGTCTAAGGCATGTTATGGGGACCAGATGCTCAATCTAGCCCGGCCCGATACGCGGAGCTGGAATATACCGCACCGGGCCATGCACCCGCACTGGAGACACCAACCGTGTTCCCTCATAACGCGGCTCCTTTCTCCGGCTGCCTCTGCTCCTTCTAAGTGCCTCCACCTGTTCCCATGGGAGGCGATCTCTTCCAGCCAGGATTTCCTCCCATGTGTAGCACCCTTGCCATCCAAAACATCCTCCCATGTCCATTCCTCCTTTTGTTGCTCCTGCTGCACGCTGTTGCTTCTCCTGCGGCTCCTGCCTGTTGACACGTCGCTTGGTCCTGTTGTGGTGGGTGATTCTGTTACGGTCTTCTTCTAACTCCTCTTCTGACGGAAGAGGTGGCAAGGATCGGACCAAAATGCAGCGTGTAGATTACGATTCATGTTTAATGACAAACACACTAAACACAACACTACAAAACAATAAAGGTAATGAACGTAGCAAAACCGAAACAGCCTATACTCGTGTAAACTAACACAGAACAAGGACATCAGGACACTAAGGACATAAGGACAATCACCCACGAAACACTCAATGAATATGGCTGCCTAAATGGTTCCCAATCAGAGACAACGATAAACACCTGCCTCTTGATTGAGAACCACTCCAGACAGCCATAGACTATGCTAGATACCCCACTAAGCCACAAACCCAATACCTAACAAAACTCCAAGACAAACACACCACAATAAACCCATGTCACACCCTGGCCTGACCAAATAAATGAAGACAAACACAATATACTTCGACCAGGCGTGACAACTAGAACCAAAGAATTTGATCATATTACTCCAGTGCTAGCCTCCCTACACTGGCTTCCTGTCAAAGGCAAGGGCTGATTTCAAGGTTTTACTGCTAAACTACAAAGCATTACATGGGCTTGCTCCTACCTATCTCTCTGATTTGGTCCTGCCGTACATACCTACACGTACGCTACGGTCACAAGACGCATGAGCCTCCCAATTGTCCCTAGAATTTATAAGCAAACAGCTGGAGGCAGGGCTTTCTCCTATAGAGCTCAATTTTTATGGAATGATAGTGCCTACCCATGTAAGAGACGCAAACTCGGTCTCAACCTTTAAGTCTCTACTGAAGACTCATCTCTTCAGTGGGTCATATGATTGAGTGTAGACTGGCCCAGGAGTGGGAAGGTGAACGGAAAGGCTCTGGAGCAACAAACCGCCCTTGCTGTCTCTGCCTGGCCGGTTCCCCTCTTTCCACTGGGTTTCTCTGCCTCTAACCCTATTACAGGGTCTGAGTCACTGGCTTACAGGGGCTCTTTCATACCGTCCCTAGGAGGGGTGCGTCACTTGAGTGGGTTTAGTCACTAATGTGATCTTCCTGTTTGGGTTGGCGCCCCCCTTGGGTTGTGCTGTGGCGGAGATCTTTGTGGGCTATACTCGGCCTTGTCTCAGGATGGTAAGTTGGTGGTTGAAGATATCCCTCTAGTGGTGTGGGGCTGTGCTTTGGCAAAGTGGGTGGGGTTATATCCTTCCTGTTTGGCCCTGTCCGGGGGTGTCCTCAGATGGGGCCACAGTGTCTCCTGACCCCTCCTGTCTCAGCCTCCAGTATTTATGCTGCAGTAGTTTATGTGTCGGGGGCTAGGGTCAGTTTGTTATATCTGGAGTACTTCTCATGTCCTATTCGGTGTCCTGTGTGAATTTAAGTGTGCTCTCTCTAATTCTCTCTTTCTCTCTGTCTTTCTCTCTCTCGGAGGACCTGAGCCCTAGGACCATGCCTCAGGACTACCTGACATGATGACTCCTTGCTGTCACCAGTCCACTCGCCGTGCTGCTGCTCCAGTTTCAACTGTTCTGCCTTATTATTATTGGCCATGATGGTCATTTATGAACATTTGAACATCTTGGCCATGTTCTGTTATAATCTCCACCCGGCACAGCCAGAAGAGGACTGGGTACCCCTCATAGCCTGGTTCCTCTCTAGGTTTCTTCCTTGGTTTTGGCCTTTCTAGGGAGTTTTTCCTAGCCACACGTGCTTCTACACCTGCATTGCTTCCTGTTTGGTGTTTTAGGTTGGGTTTCTGTACAGCACTTTGAGATATCAGCTGATGTACGAAGGGCTTTATAAATAGATGTGATTTGATGTGATTTGATTAACGGGTCCAGGGTGTCAGCAACTCTCAGGAAAACAATATCATTGTGTGATGCTAACAGCCACCCTCTCAAAGGACAAGAGAATAAACATACTTACAGACTAGTATCCTTCTTTTTCTCCTGCTCCTCAACAATGGCCTCCTACAGAAAGGAGCAAGGAATTAGCATTGATTAATGTCATCCATCTTCTGTAACTACATATTTGCTGCAATCTTGTCCATCTATCTGTAGAAAAATACATTGTAAATCTCAATGAGACAAAACTTTTAAAAATAAAGTTTAAATAAGGATAAAGGAAGAAAAAAACTATATATTGTATCAAGCATCTAAGGATTTCAACTGAGCTTATTGAAACAGAGGAATCTACTTTTACATTTTGCTGACTGTACAGGGAAACTCAACAGGCAGGTTAAAGGTCTCTCTTGTTTAGACGTAGAATCCAGATTATAGATCAGCCCTCAGGAAAATCAGCAGTAATTCATTGGTACATTGACTTCTACTCTACAGAGTGCTGTGTGTGAATGAAAGAAGTTGGGATCGTTGGAAATCAAATCTGAGGAGTGGAGTGGTGTAGTGTTTCTCAATGGCTCAGTGCAGATGAAGGAGAGGAGACTAGGAAAGGAAAACAGTTAGGATGATTGAGCGTGCATCACAAATGTGTTACATGGCTTCCTCTTTCCATCTCCTCCATTTGTGATGATTTGAAACCACAGGATAAGTGAAAGCAGGAGATGAGTAGAGGAGGGCCATTTAGACTATTGAGGGTGACATTTTCGTAGTGCAAAAATAATTGTGCAAAGTGCAAAAATGACTATACAACAAATTTTATTCTGGCAGCGTGATTACACTTTAAACTTGACTTCAACAATGTACATCATAAAGAGGCAACTATTGATGTATTTCTCAGTTTACATGTAACGCCGTAGAATTATTTTCAAATGAAATCAGTGCAAGATGAGGTTTACAGAAATGTGGCCCTGAGTCTTGCACCATGTGTCTCTCTCACCCTGATGTTGTTGACGATAGCGGCTCCCTTGCTCTCTGCAGCCTCAGGGTTCCCTATGAGGTAGTCCCAGGCACAGAACACTCTCCAGCAGAAGGTGAAGTTCTCATCAGAGGCGCTGGCGAGGCTCAGACGGGAGTTCTTAGCCATCCTGAGGGAAAAGGTTAATAAATAACACAAAATGCCATCGATTAGCGACAGGTCATTGTGTTCCGAATAAGAGAAATATAATCACTACGGTGGTGGTTACAATGTGATAGCCACGGTGCCAAAACAGAGGAGAGGTTTGACCATATAATCACTACAGTAGTGGTTACAATGTGATAGTCACGGTACCAAAACAGAGGAGAGGTTTGACCATATAATCACTACAGTAGTGGTTACAATGTGATAGCCACGGTACCAAAACAGAGGAGAGGTTTGACCATATAATCACTACAGTAGTGGTTACAATGTGATAGCCACGGTACCAAAACAGAGGAGAGGTTTGACCATATAATCACTACAGTAGTGGTTACAATGTGATAGCCACGGTACCAAAACAGAGGAGAGGTTTGACCATATAATCACTACAGTAGTGGTTACAATGTGATAGCCACGGTACCAAAACAGAGGAGAGGTTTGACCATATAATCACTACAGTAGTGGTTACAATGTGATAGTCACGGTACCAAAACAGAGGAGAGGTTTGACCATATAATCACTACAGTAGTGGTTACAATGTGATAGCCACGGTACCAAAACAGAGGAGAGGTTTGACCATATAATCACTACAGTAGTGGTTACAATGTGATAGCCACGGTACCAAAACAGAGGAGAGGTTTGACCATATAATCACTACAGTAGTGGTTACAATGTGATAGCCACGGTACCAAAACAGAGGAGAGGTTTGACCATATAATCACTACAGTAGTGGTTACAATGTGATAAGCCACGGTACCAAAACAGAGGAGAGGTTTGACCATATAATCACTACAGTAGTGGTTACAATGTGATAGCCATGGTACCAAAACAGAGGAGAGGTTTGACCATATAATCACTACAGTAGTGGTTACAATGTGATAGCCACGGTACCAAAACAGAGGAGAGGTTTGACCATATAATCACTACAGTGTGGTTACAATGTGATAGCCACGGTACCAAAACAGAGGAGAGGTTTGACCATATAATCACTACAGTAGTAGTTACAATGTGATAGCCACGGTACCAAAACAGAGGAGAGGTTTGACCATATAATCACTACAGTGTGGTTACAATGTGATAGCCACGGTACCAAAACAGAGGAGAGGTTTGACCATATAATCACTACAGTAGTGGTTACAATGTGATAGCCACGGTACCAAAACAGAGGAGAGGTTTGACCATATAATCACTACAGTAGTGGTTACAATGTGATAGCCACGGTACCAAAACAGAGGAGAGGTTTGACCATATAATCACTACAGTAGTGGTTACAATGTGATAGCCACGGTACCAAAACAGAGGAGAGGTTTGACCATATAATCACTACAGTAGTGGTTACAATGTGATAGCCACGGTACCAAAACAGAGGAGAGGTTTGACCATATAATCACTACAGTAGTGGTTACAATGTGATAGCCACGGTACCAAAACAGAGGAGAGGTTTGACCATATAATCACTACAGTAGTGGTTACAATGTGATAGCCACGGTACCAAAACAGAGGAGAGGTTTGACCATATAATCACTACAGTAGTGGTTACAATGTGATAGCCACGGTACCAAAACAGAGGAGAGGTTTGACCATATAATCACTACAGTAGTGGTTACAATGTGATAGCCACGGTACCAAAACAGAGGAGAGGTTTGACCATATAATCACTACAGTAGTGGTTACAATGTGATAGCCACGGTACCAAAACAGAGGAGAGGTTTGACCATATAATCACTACAGTAGTGGTTACAATGTGATAGCCACGGTACCAAAACAGAGGAGAGGTTTGACCATATAATCACTATAGTAGTGGTTACAATGTGATAGCCACGGTGCCAAAACAGAGGAGAGGTTTGACCATATAATCACTACAGTAGTGGTTACAATGTGATAGCCACGGTACCAAAACAGAGGAGAGGTTTGACCATATAATCACTACAGTAGTGGTTACAATGTGATAGCCACAGTACCAAAACAGAGGAGAGGTTTGACCATATAATCACTACAGTAGTGGTTACAATGTGATAGCCATGGTACCAAAACAGAGGAGAGGTTTGACCATATAATCACTACAGTAGTGGTTACAATGTGATAGCCACGGTACCAAAACGGGAGGAGAGGTTTGACCATATAATCACTACAGTGTGGTTACAATGTGATAGCCACGGTACCAAAACAGAGGAGAGGTTTGACCATATAATCACTACAGTAGTAGTTACAATGTGATAGCCACGGTACCAAAACAGAGGAGAGGTTTGACCATATAATCACTACAGTAGTGGTTACAATGTGATAGCACGGTACCAAAACAGAGGAGAGGTTTGACCATATAATCACTACAGTAGTGGTTACAATGTGATAGCCACGGTACCAAAACAGAGGAGAGGTTTGACCATATAATCACTACAGTAGTGGTTACAATGTGATAGCCACGGTACCAAAACAGAGGAGAGGTTTGACCATATAATCACTATAGTAGTGGTTACAATGTGATAGCCACGGTACCAAAACAGAGGAGAGGTTTGACCATATAATCACTACAGTAGTGGTTACAATGTGATAGCCACGGTACCAAAACAGAGGAGAGGTTTGACCATATAATCACTACAATAGTGGTTACAATGTGATAGCCACGGTACCAAAACAGAGGAGAGGTTTGACCATATAATCACTACAGTAGTGGTTACAATGTGATAGCCATGGTACCAAAACAGAGGAGAGGTTTGACCATATAATCACTACAGTAGTGGTTACAATGTGATAACCACGGTACCAAAACAGAGGAGAGGTTTGACCATATAATCACTACAGTAGTGGTTACAATGTGATAGCCACAAAACCAAAACAGAGGAGAGGTTTGACCATATAATCACTACAGTAGTGGTTACAATGTGATAGCCACGGTACCAAAACAGAGGAGAGGTTTGACCATATAATCACTACAGTAGTGGTTACAATGTGATAGCCACGGTACCAAAACAGAGGAGAGGTTTGACCATATAATCACTACAGTAGTGGTTACAATGTGATAGCCACGGTACCAAAACAGAGGAGAGGTTTGACCATATAATCACTACAGTAGTGGTTACAATGTGATAGCCACGGTACCAAAACAGAGGAGAGGTTTGACCATATAATCACTACAGTAGTGGTTACAATGTGATAGCCACGGTACCAAAACAGAGGAGAGGTTTGACCATATAATCACTACAGTAGTGGTTACAATGTGATAGCCACGGTACCAAAACAGAGGAGAGGTTTGACCATATAATCACTACAGTAGTGGTTACAATGTGATAGCCACGGTACCAAAACAGAGGAGAGGTTTGACCATATAATCACTACAGTAGTGGTTACAATGTGATAGCCACGGTACCAAAACAGAGGAGAGGTTTGACCATATAATCACTACAGTAGTGGTTACAATGTGATATACAGTACCAAAACAGAGGAGAGGTTTGACCATATAATCACTATAGTAGTGGTTACAATGTGATAGCCACGGTACCAAAACAGAGGAGAGGTTTGACCATATAATCACTACAGTAGTAGTTACAATGTGATAACCACGGTACCAAAACAGAGGAGAGGTTTGACCATATAATCACTACAGTAGTGGTTACAATGTGATAGCCACAGTACCAAAACAGAGGAGAGGTTTGACCATATAATCACTACAGTAGTGGTTACAATGTGATAGCCATGGTACCAAAACAGAGGAGAGGTTTGACCATATAATCACTACAGTAGTGGTTACAATGTGATAGCCACGGTACCAAAAACGGAGGAGAGGTTTGACCATATAATCACTACAGTGTGGTTACAATACCAAAACAGAGGGAGGTTTGATATCCACGGTACCAAAACAGAGGAGAGGTTTGACCATATAATCACTACAGTAGTAGTTACAATGTGATAGCCACGGTACCAAAACAGAGGAGAGGTTTGACCATATAATCACTACAGTAGTGGTTACAATGTGATATACGGTACCAAAACAGAGGAGAAGTTTGACCATATAATCACTACAGTAGTGGTTACAATGTGATAGCCACGGTACCAAAACAGAGGAGAGGTTTGACCATATAATCACTACAGTAGTGGTTACAATGTGATAGCCACGGTACCAAAACAGAGGAGAGGTTTGACCATATAATCACTACAGTAGTGGTTACAATGTGATAATACGGTACTTAAAACAGAGGAGAGGTTTGACCATATAATCACTACAGTAGTGGTTACAATGTGATATAGGTACCACGGTGACCAAAACAGAGGAGAGGTTTGACCATATAATCACTACAGTAGTGGTTACAATGTGATAGCCACGGTACCAAAACAGAGGAGAGGTTTGACCATATAATCACTACAGTAGTGGTTACAATGTGATAGCCACGGTACCAAAACAGAGGAGAGGTTTGACCATATAATCACTACAGTAGTGGTTACAATGTGATAGCCACGGTACCAAAACAGAGGAGAGGTTTGACCATATAATCACTACAGTAGTGGTTACAATGTGATAACCACGGTACCAAAACAGAGGAGAGGTTTGACCATATAATCACTACAGTAGTGGTTACAATGTGATAGCCACGGTACCAAAACAGAGGAGAGGTTTGACCATATAATCACTACAGTAGTGGTTACAATGTGATAGCCACGGTACCAAAACAGAGGAAGGTTTGACCATATAATCACTATAGTAGTGGTTACAATGTGATAACCAGGTACCAAAACAGAGGAGAGGTTTGACCATATAATCACTACAGTAGTGGTTACAATGTGATAACCACGGTACCAAAACAGAGGAGAGGTTTGACCATATAATCACTACAGTAGTGGTTACAATATGATAACCACGGTACCAAAACAGAGGAGAGGTTTGACCATATAATCACTACAGTGTGGTTACAATGTGATAGCCACGGTACCAAAACAGAGGAGAGGTTTGACCATATAATCACTACAGTGTGGTTACAATGTGATAGCACGGTACCAAAACAGAGGAGAGGTTTGACCATATAATCACTATAGTAGTGGTTACAATGTGATAGCCACGGTACCAAAACAGAGAGAGGTTTGACCATATAATCACTACAGTAGTGGTTACAATGTGATAACCCACGGTACCAAAACAGAGGAGAGGTTTGACCATATAATCACTACAGTGTGGTTACAATGTGATAGCCACGGTACCAAAACAGAGGAGAGGTTTGACCATATAATCACTACAGTAGTGGTTACAATGTGATAGCCACGGTACCAAAACAGAGGAGAGGTTTGACCATATAATCACTACAGTAGTGGTTACAATGTGATAGCCCACGGTACCAAAACAGAGGAGAAGTTTGACCATATAATCACTACAGTAGTGGTTACAATGTGATAACCACGGTACCAAAACAGAGGGAGGTTTGACCATATAATCACTACAGTAGTGGTTACAATGTGATAATACAGTACCAAAACAGAGGAGAGGTTTGACCATATAATCACTACAGTAGTGGTTACAATGTGATAGCCCAACCACGGTACCAAAACAGAGGAGAGGTTTGACCATATAATCACTACAGTAGTGGTTTCAATGTGATACCCACGGTACCAAAACAGAGGAGAGGTTTGACCATATAATCACTACAGTGTGGTTACAATGTAATGATATGCCACGGTACCAAAACAGAGGAGAGGTTTGACCATATAATCACTATAGTAGTGACCATATTACAATGTGTTACAATGTAATGTACGGTACCAAAACAGAGGAGAGGTTTGACCATATAATCACTACAGTGTGGTTACAATGTGATAGCGGTACCAAAACAGAGGAGAGGTTTGACCATATAATCACTACAGTGTGGTTACAATGTGATAGCCATGGTACCAAAACAGAGGAGAGGTTTGACCATATAATCACTACAGTGTGGTTACAATGTGATAGCCACGGTACCAAAACAGAGGAGAGGTTTGACCATATAATCACTATAGTAGTGGTTACAATGTGATAACCCACGGTACCAAAACAGAGGAGAGGTATGACCATATAATCACTACAGTAGTGGTTACGATGTGATAACCACGGTACCAAAACAGAGGAGGGTATGACCATATAATCACTACAGTAGTGGTTACAATGTGATAGCCACGGTACCAAAACAGAGGAAGGTTTGACATATAATCACTACAGTAGTGGTTACAATGTGATAGCCACGGTACCAAAACAGAGGAGAGGTTTGACCATATAATCACTACAGTAGTGGTTGTCCTGATGATACGGTACCAAAACGTTTGTAATCCAAAACAGAGCAAAACAGAGAGGTTTGACCATATAATCACTACAGTAGTGGTTACAATGTGAT
>NW_027004510.1:0-4938 GCF_036934945.1 Oncorhynchus masou masou
TGCCAGGCGGACTCCGACAGGATAGGACAAGGTGGAAGCAAACGGGACGACAGCTTGCTTCTGGCATCAAAAACACAAACAAGAATCAGACACTGAAAGTAGCAGGAACAGAGAGAGAAATAGAGACCTAATCAGAGGGGGAAGAGAGAACAGGTGGGAAAGAGGAATGAGCTAGTTAGGGGAGATGTAGAACAGCTGAAGAATGAGAGACAGAGAAGGTAACCTAAAAAGACCAGCAGAGAGAGACAGAGTGAAGAGAAAGGACAGGAACAGACATAACAAGACATGACAGTACCCCCCCCACTCACACCGAGCGCTCCTGGCGCACTCGAGGAGGAAACCTGGCGGCAACGGAGGAAATCATCGATCAGCGAACGGTCCAGCACGTCCCGAGAGGGAACCCAACTCCTCTCCTCAGGACCGTACCCTCCCAATCCACTAGGTACTGATGACCACGGCCCCGAGGGCGCATGTCCAAAATCTTACGAACCCTGTAGATGGGTGCGCCTCGACAAGGATGGGGGGGGAGGGACGAGCGGGGGCGCAAGAACGGGCTTAACACAGGAGACATGGAAGACCGGGTGAACGCGACGAAGATAGCGCTGGAGAAGAAGTCGCACTGCGACAGGATTAATGACCTGAGAAATACGGAACGGACCAATGAACCGCGGGGCCAACTTGCGAGAAGCTGTCTTAAGGGGAAGGTTCTGAGTGGAGAGCCATACTCTCTGACCGCAACAATATCTAGGACTCTTGGTCCTACGCTATTAGCGGCCCTCACAGTCTGCGCCCTATTACGGCAAAGTGCCGACCTGACCCCTTCCAGGTGCGCCGCAACGCTGGACAAAAGCCTGAGCGGAGGGGACGCAGGACTCGGCGAGCTGAGATGAGAACAGCGGAGGCTGGTACCCGAGGCTACTCTGAAAAGGGGATAGACCGGTAGCAGACGAGGGAAGCGAGTTGTGGGCGACTCTGCCCAGGGGAGCTGTTCTGACCAAGACGCAGGGTTACGAAAAGAAAGACTGCGTAAAATGCGACCAACAGTCTGATTGGCCCGTTCGGCTTGACCGTTAGACTGGGGATGAAAGCCGGACGAGAGACTGACGGAAGCCCCAATCAAACGGCAAAACTCCCTCCAAAATTGAGACGTGAACTGCGGGCCTCTGTCGGAAACGACGTCAGACGGAAGGCCATGAATTCGGAAAACATTCTCGATAATGATCTGAGCCGTCTCCTTAGCAGAAGGGAGCTTATCGAGAGGAATGAAATGAGCCGCCTTAGAGAATCTATCGACAACCGTAAGAATAACTGTCTTCCCGCTGATGAAGGCAGTCCGGTGATAAAATCTAAAGCGACGTGAGACCACGGTCGAGAGGGAATGGGAAGCGGTCTGAGACGGCCGGCAGGAGGAGAGTTCCCAGATTTAGTCTGCGCGCAGACCGAACAAGCGGCGACAAATCGACGCGCGTCACGTTCCCGAGTGGGCCACCAGAAACGCTGGCGAATGGAAGCGAGCGCACTCCCGAACGCTCGGGGTGGCCGGCTAACTTGGCAGAGTGGGCCCACTGAAGAACGGCCGGACGAGTAGGAACGGGAACGAACAGAAGGTTCCTAGGACAAGCTCGCGGCGACGGAGTGTGAGCGAGTGCTTGCTTTACCTGCCTCTCAATTCCCCAGACAGTCAACCCGACAACACGCCCCTCAGGGAGAATCCCCTCGGGGTCGGGTGGAGACCTCAGAAGAACTGAAGAGACGAGATAAAGCATCAGGCTTGGTGTTTTTTGAGCCCGGACGATAAGAAATAACAAACTCGAAACGAGCGAAAAACAGAGCCCAACGAGCCTGACGCGCATTAAGTCGTTTGGCTGAACGGATGTACTCAAGGTTCCTATGGTCAGTCCAAACGACAAAAGGAACGGTCGCCCTCCAACCACTGTCGCCATTCGCCTAGGGCTAAGCGGATGGCGAGCAGTTCGCGATTACCAACATCATAGTTACGTTCTGACGGCGATAAGCGATGAGAGAAAAACGCGCAAGGATGGACCTTGCCGTCAGAGAGAGCGCTGAGAAAGAATGGCTCCCACGCCCACCTCTGACGCGTCAACCTCAACAACAAACTGACTAGAGATGTCAGGTGTAACAAGAATAGGTGCGGATGTAAAACGATTCTTAAGAAGATCAAAAGCTCCCTGGGCGGAAACGGACCACTTAAAGCACGTCTTAACAGAAGTAAGGGCTGTGAGGGAGCTGCCACCTGACCGAAATTACGGATGAAACGACGATAGAAATTAGCGAAGCCCAGAAAGCGCTGCAGCTCGACGCGTGACTTAGGAACGGGCCAATCAATGACAGCCTGGACCTTAGCGGGATCCATCTTAATGCCCTCAGCGGAAATAACGGAACCGAGAAAAGGGACAGAGGCGGCATGAAAAGTGCACTTCTCAGCCTTCACATAAAGACAGTTCTCCAAAAGGCGCTGAGGACGCGCCGCACGTGCTGAACATGAATCGAGAGAGACGGTGAAAAAAATCAGGATATCGTCCATGTAAACGAAAACAAAAATGTTCAGCATGTCTCTCAGGACGTCGTTAACTAGTGCCTGAAAGACAGCTGGAGCGTTAACGAGGCCGAAAGGAAGAACCCGGTATTCAAAGTGCCCTAACGGAGTGTTAAACGCCGTCTTCCACTCGTCCCCTCCCTGATGCGCACGAGATGGTAGGCGTTACGAAGGTCCAATTTGGTGAAAAACCTGGCTCCCTGCAGGATCTCGAAGGCTGAAGACATAAGAGGAAGCGGATAACGATTCTTAACTGTTATGTCATTCAGCCCTCGATAATCCACGCATGGGCGCAGGGACCCGTCCTTCTTCTGAACAAAAAAAAACCCCGCCCGGCGGGAGAGGAGGAGGAGACTATGGTACCGGCGTCGAGCGAAACCGACAAATAATCCTCGAGAGCCTTACGTTCGGGAGCCGACAGAGAGTATAATCTACCCCGGGGGAGTAGTTCCCGGAAGGAGATCAATACTACAGTCATACGACCGGTGTGGAGGGAGAGAAGTGGCCTTGGAACGACTGAACACCGTGCGCAGATCGTGATACTCCTCCGGCACCCCTGTCAAATCGCCAGGCTCCTCCTGTGAAGAAGAGACAGAGGAAACAGGAGGGATAGCAGACATTAAACAGGTCACATGACAAGAAACATTCCAGGATAGGATAGTATTACTAGACCAATTAATAGAAGGGTTATGGCGCACTAGCCAGGGATGACCCAAAACAACAGGTGTAAAAGGTGAACGAAAAATTAAAAAAGAAATGGTTTCGCTATGATTACCAGAGACAGTGAGGGTTAAAGGCAGCGTCTCACGCTGAATCTTGGGGAGAGAACTACCATCTAAAGCGAACAAGGCCGTGGGCTCCCCTAACTGTCTGAGAGGAATGTCATGTTCCCGAGCCCAGGTCTCGTCCATAAAACAGCCCTCCGCCCCAGAGTCTATCAAGGCACTGCAGGAAGCAGATGAACCGGGCCAGCGGAGATGGACCGGAAAGGTAGTGCGTGATCCAGAAGGAGAGGCCTGAGTAGTTGCGCTCACCAGTAGCCCTCCTCTTACTGATGAGCTCTGGCTTTTACTGGACATGAGGTGACAAAATGACCAGCGGAGCCGCAGTAGAGACAGAGGCGATTGGTGATTCTCCGTTCCTTCTCCTTGGCCGAGATGCGGATACCCCCCAGCTGCATAGGCTCAGCATCCGAGCCGGCGGAGGAGGGTGGCAGTGATGCGGCAGGTGGCAGTGATGTGGAGAGGGGAGCAACGGAGAACGCGAGCTCCTTTCCACGAGCTCGGCGACGAAGATCAAACCGTCGCTCTCATGCGAATAGCGAGAGCTATTAAGGAGTCCAGACTGGAAGGAACCTCCCGGGAGAGGATCTCATCCTTAACCTCGACGAGGAGACCCTCCAGAAAACGAGCGAGCAAAGCCGGCTCGTTCCAGTCACTAGAGGCAGCGAGAGTGCGAAACTCAATAGAATAATCCGTTATGGATCGATTCCCCTGACATAGGGAAGACAGGGCCCTGGAAGCCTCCTCCCCAAAAACAGAACGGTCAAAAAACCCGTATCATCTCCTCCTTAAAGTCCTGATACTGGTTAATACACTCAGCCCTCGCCTCCCAGATTGCCGTGCCCCACTCACGCGCCCGTCCGGTAAGGAGAGAAATGACGTAGGCGATGCGGGCTGCGCTCCTGGAGTAAGTGTTGGGCTGGAGAGAGAACACCACATCACACTGAGTGAGGAATGAGCGGCACTCAGTGGGCTCCCAGAGTAACACGGCGGGTTGTTGATCCTGGGCCCGGAGACTCGGAAACCCTGGAAGTGGGCGGTGGATCGAGGTGGAGTTGGTGAACCTGTCTTGTGAGGTCGGAGACTTGGACGGCCAGGGTTTCAACGGCATGTCGAGCAGCAGACAATTCCTCCTCGTGTCTGCCTAGCATCGCTCCCTGGATCTCGACGGCGGAGTGAAAAGGGTCCGGAGCCGCTGGGTCCATTCTTGGTCTGATTCTTCTGTTATGTACTTGAGTGAAGACCCAAAAGCGGTTTTAACAGAAAACAGAGTTCTTTAATGAAAACAGGAATGGCATAAATCCTCTTCCAACGTAGTCAATGGAACAAAAAGAACGTTAGTATAATGCAGGATGCACCTGCCAGGCGGACTCCGACAGGATAGGACAAGGTGGAAGCAAACGGGACGACAGCTTGCTTCTGGCATCAAAAACACAAACAAGAATCAGACACTGAAAGTAGCAGGAACAGAGAGAGAAATAGAGACCTAATCAGAGGGGGAAGAGAGAACAGGTGGGAAAGAGTGAATGAGCTAGTTAGGGGAGATGTAGAACAGCTGAAGAATGAGAGACAGAGAAGGTAACCTAAAAGACCAGCAGA
>NW_027004511.1:0-4937 GCF_036934945.1 Oncorhynchus masou masou
TGGCTGTAGTAGTAGCAGCGGCAGTGGCTGTAGTAGTAGTAGCAGCAGTGGCTGTAGTAGTAGTAGTGGTATTAGCAGCAGCAGTGGCTGTAGTGGTGACTGTAGTAGTAGTGGCAGCAGTGGTAGTGGTAGTAGTAGTAGCGGTGGCTGTAGTGGTAGTGGTAGCGGTGAAGCAGCGGTAGTATTGGCAGCGGTGGCTGTTGTGGTAGTAGTAGTGGTGGTGGCGGTGGCTGTAGTGGTAGTGAAGTATTGGTGGCAGCGGTGAAACGTAGTGGTAGTGGTAGTGGTAGTGGCAGCGGTGGCTGTAGTGGTAGTGGTGGTAGTAGCAGCAGCAGTGGCTGTGGTGGTGGTAGTGGTGGTAACAGCGGCGGTGGTGTAGTGGTAGCGGCGGCGGTGGCTGTAGTGGTGGTGGTATTAGTAGCTAGTAGCAGTGGCTGTAGTAGTAGTGGTAGCGGTGGCTGTAGTAGTAGTAGTAGTAGTAGTAGTGGTGGCGGTGGCTGTAGTAGTAGTAGTAGTAGTAGCAGCAGTGGCTGTAGTAGTAGTAGTAGTAGTGGCTGTAGTAGTAGTAGTAGTAGTAGTAGTAGTAGTAGCAGCAGTGGTAGTAGTAGTAGTAGCAGCAGTGGCTGTAGTAGTAGTAGCAGTAGCAGTGGCTGTAGTAGTAGTAGCAGCAGCAGTGGCTGTAGTAGTAGCAGTAGCAGTAGTAGTAGTAGTAGTAGTAGTAGTAGTAGTAGTAGTAGTAGCAGCAGTGGCTGTAGTAGTAGTAGCAGCAGTGGCTGAAGTAGTAGTAGTAGTAGTAGTAGTAGCAGCAGTGGCTGAAGTAGTAGTAGTAGTAGTAGTAGCAGCAGCAGTGGCTGTAGTAGTAGTGGTGTGGTGGCTGAGTAGTGGTAGTAGTAGTAGTGGTAGCGGTGGCTGTAGTAGTAGTGGCAGCAGTGGCTACAGGTAGTAGTGGTAGTAGTGGTGGTAGTAGTAGTAGTAGTAGTAGTGGCAGCAGCAGTGGCTGTAGTAGTAGTAGTAGTAGCAGCAGTGGCTGTAGTAGTAGTAGCAGCAGTGGCTGTAGTAGTAGTAGCAGCAGTGGCTGTAGTAGTAGTAGTAGCAGCAGTGGCAGTAGTAGTAGTAGCAGCAGTGGCTGTAGTAGTAGTAGTAGCAGCAGCAGCAGTGGCTGTAGTAGTAGTAGTAGTAGTAGTAGTAGTAGTAGTAGCAGCAGTGGCTGTAGTAGTAGTAGCAGTGGCTGTAGTAGCAGTAGTAGCAGTAGCAGCAGCAGCAGTAGCAGTGGCTGTAGTAGTAGTAGTAGTAGCAGCAGCAGTGGCTGTAGTAGTAGTAGTAGCAGTAGCAGCAGCAGCAGTGGCAGTAGTAGTAGTAGTAGCAGCAGTGGCTGTAGTAGTAGCAGTAGCAGCAGCAGCAGTGGCAGTAGTAGTAGTAGTAGCAGCAGTGGCTGTAGTAGTAATGTGTACTTAACAACAGCAGTGGCTGTAGTAGTAGTAGTAGTAGTAGTAGTAGTAGTAGTAGTAGTAGTAGTAGTAGTAGTAGTAGCAGCAGCAGCAGCAGCAGTGGCTGTAGTAGTAGTAGTAGCAGTAGCAGCAGCAGCAGTGGCAGTAGTAGTAGTAGTAGTAGCAGTAGCAGCAGCAGCAGTGGCTGTAGTAGTAGTAGTAGTAGCAGTAGCAGCAGCAGCAGTGGCAGTAGTAGTAGTAGTAGTAGTAGTAGCAGTAGCAGCAGTGGCTGTAGTAGCAGCAGCAGTGGCTGTAGTAGCTTGATCTTGGTGGGACAGCTGTAAGTGTCTGATCCTTTCTATCAATTGAAGCTTGGTCTGGTGGAGGGTAGGAGTGTGGTTAGCAGGGCATTAGTGTTGGAGTTAATGGAGGCATGCAACTGTTTCTGATACTTCCAGGTCCTGAACTGGAACCGGCCTCCAGGGTTAGGGAACGAAAGCAGGAGGACGGGCAGAACTGGGAGGAACACTCTCATCACTCTCCAGAGTCACATGCTGAGTAAGAGCCTCATCATCCAAAATACACTCCCAAATATTAGTCTGGTCCCACTAATGTTTGTGCCATCATACCCCATATGGAAAACAACCATGAAAAACAAATAACAATCTTCTATGACAGAAGAAGATTATTATTAGTACAGAAATCTAATAAGTAACTGGTAAGATTTAGTATGTTTTGTCTTATACACTATATGGACAAAAGTATGTATGGACACCTTCCAATTAGTGGATTAAGCTATTTCAGCCACAAACCCAGATTCGCTGACAGCCATGCGATCTCATAGACAAACATCTATTTACAGTTATTGTATGCTGTAGCATTACGTTTTCCTTTCACTGGAACTAGCCTGAACCATGAATGACTCAGACCATTGTTCCTCCTCCACCAAACTTACAGTTGGCTCTGTGCATTCTCGGGCAGGTAGGGTTCTCCCTGGAATCTGACAACCGATTGACAAATCTGGGACTGCCAGATGGTAAAGAGTGATTCATCGCTCCAGAGAACGTTTTTTTCACTGCTCCAGAGTCCAATGGTGGCGAGCTTTACACCACTCCAGCCCACGCAGCATTGCACATGGTGATCTTAGGCTTGGGTGCAGCTGCTCGACCATGGAAACCCATTTCATGAAGCTCCCAATGAACAGTTTGTTTTGCTGATTTTGCTTCCAGAGGCAGTTTGGAACTCGGGTAGTGTTGCAAACCGAGACAGACGATTTTACGTCAGCGCTTCAGCACTCCGGTGGTCCCGTGCTGTGAGCTGTAGTGAAAATGTCCTGTATTTACCAAATCATGAGACCAAACCACCACACAAGTCAGAGTTATCATAAAGTCCATCTTTAATTATTATGAGCTCCATCACAACCCTGTGACTCTCAGATCAATTCAGTGTCTATAAATGAATTCTCTGAGAGTGCTTATACATTGCAACTGAGATCCTTTATAGCAAAGACACACATAGCCAGACAGCATTGGCTATAAATTATCATTCAGCTTTGTCTCCTAAACTATGTTCTTATCTTGCTCTTGGTACCATTCAGGACCATAAAACAAAACCTCATCAACAGGCATATATCAAATACACCCCTCCTGGACAAGATCAGAGACACAGTGACTGGCACACAGACTTTGTGGAGCCAAGAGATAATTGGTTCCCCTTCAATCATCCCTTCACATGGTTTAAAAGATATGTTTACATATGAAGACAAGCTTGACCTCTCCCCTCTCTGCGGCCCAAGTAACTGACCCCAGGACAGAGAAAGGATAACTGCAAATGGTCACCACGATAGTACAACAAGATACTTCTCATTTAGAATGTAACTCACAAGCATATAATGAAAATAAAACATCTCATCTATGTTACCCAACTATTCTGATTAATCCCCAACAGAGCTTATGTGTCATACCATTTCATGGCTGAGCCGTTGTTGCTCCTAAACATTTGCACTTCACAATAACAGCACTTCTATTGGACCGGTGCAGCACTAGCAGGGCAGACATTGGCACTTCTATTGGACCGGGGCAGCACTAGCAGGGCAGACATAAGCACTTCTATTGGACCGGGGCAGCACTAGCAGGGCAGACATTAGCACTTCTATTGGACCGGGGCAGCACTAGCAGGGAAGACATTTGCACTTCTATTGGACCGGGGAGGCACTAGCAGGGCAAACATTTGCACTTCTATTGGACCCGGGGCAGCACTAGCAGGGCAGACATTGGCACTTCTATTGGACCGGGGCAGCACTAGCAGGGCAGACATTTGCACTTCTATTGGACCGGGGCAGCACTAGCAGGGCAGACATTAGCACTTCTATTGGACCGGGGCAGCACTAGCAGGGCAGACATTTGCACTTCTATTGGACCGGGGCAGCACTAGCAGGGCAGACATTTGCACTTCTATTGGACCAGGGCAGCACTAGCAGGGCAGACATTAGCACTTCTATTGGACCGGGGCAGCACTAGCAGGGCAGACATTTGCACTTCTATTGGACCGGGGAAGCACTAGCAGGGCAGACATTTGCACTTCTATTGGAGCACTAGCAGGGCAGACATTAGCACTTCTATTGGACCCGGGGCAGCACTAGCAGGGCAGACATTGGCACTTCTATTGGACCGGGGCAGCACTAGCAGGGCAGACATAAGCACTTCTATTGGACCGGGGCAGCACTAGCAGGGCAGACATTAGCACTTCTATTGGACCGGGGCAGCACTAGCAGGGAAGACATTTGCACTTCTATTGGACCGGGGAGGCACTAGCAGGGCAAACATTTGCACTTCTATTGGACCCGGGGCAGCACTAGCAGGGCAGACATTGGCACTTCTATTGGACCGGGGCAGCACTAGCAGGGCAGACATAAGCACTTCTATTGGACCGGGGAAGCACTAGCAGGGCAGACATTAGCACTTCTATTGGACCGGGGCAGCACTAGCAGGGCAGACATTTGCACTTCTATTGGACCGGGGCAGCACTAGCAGGGCAGACATTTGCACTTCTATTGGAGCACTAGCAGGGCAGACATTAGCACTTCTATTGGACCGGGGCAGCACTAGCAGGGCAGACATTGGCACTTCTATTGGACCGGGGCAGCACTAGCAGGGCAGACATTGGCACTTCTATTGGACCGGGGCAGCACTAGCAGGGCAGACATTTGCACTTCTATTGGACCGGGCAGCACTAGCAGGGCAGACATTTGCACTTCTATTGGAGCACTAGCAGGGCAGACATTAGCACTTCTATTGGACCGGGGCAGCACTAGCAGGGCAGACATTGGCACTTCTATTGGACCGGGGCAGCACTAGCAGGGCAGACATTTGCACTTCTATTGGACCGGGGAAGCACTAGCAGGGCAGACATTTGCACTTCTATTGGACGGGCAGCACTAGCAGGGCAGACATTAGCACTTCTATTGGACCCGGGCAGCACTAGCAGGGCAGACATTTGCACTTCTATTAA
>NW_027004512.1:0-4936 GCF_036934945.1 Oncorhynchus masou masou
GACCTGACTAGAACATAAATGAACAATTGTCCAGTAGAGGCTTGAGTTTGCGGGTGATGGTTTATTAAACCAACTTTACACAGGCTACTGTTTGGGCCGTAGCACACGCCAAAAAGATGACAGATAACCCACAAGCCAATCGTGACCTTCTCTTTGGGAAGCCCAGACGTAAGAGAGAGAGAACAAAGGCTGAACCTGGTCTTAACTTCCAATGCTCCACCTCTCCACGCCACTCCGCCAACCACAGGATGCCCGGCATCAGAACATTCAGGCATTCCCGTGATTGGCAGAGCAAGGTTGATTGACATGTCGGACCCGCGAACACCGGGTACTGGTCAGTACAACACAACCACCTCCTAGCCTAACACATAACACACAGCTGTCTGTGCGGGTCGCTACAATAATTTAAAATTGATTACTGTGGTTTTCTTCCTCTTCTGACGAGGAGTATGAAGGATCGGACCAATGCGCAGCGTGGTAAGTGTTCATGTTATTTATTGGAACAGAAACACTAAACAAAATAACAAAGAGCGTGACCCGGGGCCTGTTGCACAAAAGTAGAATTAAGACATCCGGGATAAATGACTCAGCTGAGCTCAATGAAGCCAAAACATGTGCGTCCAGGCTTAATTGGTTGCACAAAGACCAAGCCAGGATGAGCAGACACGGATTCATTAAGCCAGGTGAAACCAATCCTGGATAGGTGCGCGCTCACGGCTCACTCAAATAGACCCCGCCACAGATCACAGATTAACTGATTTACCATGGCAACTAGAGCCGCGTACTTTTCCCCGTCGGAAGCACAAATCCTCATGGAGGCATACGAGGAGGTAAAAGATATAATTAAGAAGAAAGGCAACACCGCCACAGTGATAAAGCAAAGAGAAAAAGCGTGGCAAAGTATTGCAGACCGCCTGAATGCGTAATAGTGCACAATTACACACTCACCGCTCCGCTGAAACATCACAATTACAATTCAAATATTTAATTCACATCTCCAAAATGCAGTTGTACTGTAATTATGAAACGGTTAAATTTTTAATTGAAATGCACTGCAGATATGAGTGAAATTGTGTAAAGTAACTCCATCACACTGTATAAAGCTATGATAAATTTTTTGATATTTTTACTGAAAACAAGACAAAAATACCAAGTAATTTTTTGCAGTGTGACTCCATTAAATGTGTGTGTGTGTGTGTGTGTGTGTGTGTGTGTGTGTGTGTGTAGATTAAACATGAACGGGCCAAAACGGACATGGCAGCAGGTCAAAATCAAATACAAGAACATTCTGCAGAATGGTATGGTCCCTGACTAATATTTAACAAAGCACAAGCATATATTGTACCCAGAAGGTGCCTGCTCACACATTGTCTGTACTGTTTTAGCAGTGAAAAAGAATACCCACAGACAAGGCACGGGTGGTGGGTCACCAAAGGCTGACCTTACCCCAGCAGAGGACATGGCCTTGGAGCTAAATAAAGGCAGGCCCGTCTTAGAGGGGATCCCTGGGGGGAAAGAGACGAGCATAGGTTCCTCCCAAGATGCCACCCGCTTCATTCAAGGTATGTCCTTCCATCTCTACATGGGATACAACCACATTCATATTGAATCAATTTGGACTGTCTGACTTTGGTTTACCTATTGCCTTGCAGTGTCTGGCAGCACTGTGTTCCTGTTAGAGCCACCAGCACAAGCACCAGACGATGCTGATCCAGTGAGTACTCCATCAAAGGCATACTGTAGGCCTGGCATGTCTTGTCTACTAGCTTCAATATGAATCCGATTAAATGTGATAGGGTGAAGGCCCCAGTGCAGCAGCAACAGCACATGATGGAGACGATGATGAGGAGGAGACCATCTCTCTGGATTCCAGAAGGCATGAGGTATCATGTTAAGACTGTGAAAGTACTATTTACTCTACAATGGTGAGGAGTCCTCATCAAAATCAAAAAATCTAATTTATTTTACAGGACCCAGATGCTATACAGTGGGAAAACCAGCCTGGCAACATAGTGCGTATTAATAAAAGGACACCACATCCTGCCAAATTCCAGCTGCGCTAATTGTATTGTGTTCACAGAGCTCACAAGCTATCAGAAAGTTGTATGGCAACCACCTCCGGCGCCAAATAGAACTGGCAGACATAGACATTCAGTACAAGAAGAAAAGATGGAAAATCTTGCACTGGAGTCCGAAATAAAAAAGAGGACAATTAGGAAACTGGACCTTGAAATAAAAAACTTGAGAGGGAGGTGAGATATGCCTTCAATGTACACTGTATGCTAACTGTAACACAAATGTATTAATCATTATTTTTCTTTCCTCCCCAGCTCCAAGAAGATGACACAGCTCAAAAATAAAAATTAGGTATATTCTCGTAAGTCAAGTGAGCCATGACATATGAGCTCTTATTGTGAGCACACAGGACGGTGGCATCTTTCTAAGGTTTTTTTTATTTTCCCAGCAATCAGTACAACCAAGTCATCGTTATAAGGCATCGCCTCTTTGCCCACCCCCCCAGCACCAGGTGTGGCCACTAGCCCATATGAAGGCCCAAAATTGTGTGTTCCTTTCTGCTCTGACAATGGCATGCCCATTCGTGCGAGATGTGGTGGATGAAGAAGCACTTGTGCTGGGGAGAGCCTTCAGGGCGAGAAAAGGGTCTTCAGGGACCGCTGGACCCACTGGCCTTCCTGATGACCATCTATATGAAAGATACAGTTTTCTGGCAGATGGCATCAGGCATCTATGCAGACTACTGAGTCCCAGGATTAAGCACCGCACTGCACGGAGCCATGGACTGAGTGTGGAGCAAATGGTTTGTGTGGCCTTGCGCTTTTTTGCTAGTGGAGCCTTCCTGTACTCAGTGGGGATGCAGAACAGCTGAACAAGGCCACAATTTGGCCGCACAATAAGGAGTGTGTGTCTGGCTATCAAAGCATTAGCAGATGTCTTCATCTCCTTCCCTGGCCAGAAGACTCAGATATTCAGGATTAGTAAGAGGATCTACAAATTACAGGACAAACCAGCAACAGATAGTATTACTCATTACTTTGTGCATTGGTTTCCCCTAATGTCACGAGCAGGACTGCATACATAAGTGACAGTGCCCTCAGGTGCCCGTGAGGCCGATTTTGTGAATAGGAAATCCTTTCACAGCATTAATGTTCAGGTGAACATAACTTTTTGATATTGTCCATTGACGAACACTCTGCATTGCCAGTGATGTGCATTGATTGGTGTAATATTCCTCATCTTATGATTTCAGATGGTCTGCAATGCTGACTGTGTGATCAGCAATGTTGTGGCAAAATGGCCTGGCTCAGTCCATGACTCCAGAATCTTTCGGGCCTCTGAAATCTATCACAAGGTAAGCCACACAACCCCTATTTATAACCATCATGGCTGTGTCAAGAATATCACTGTGTTTATGAGGTAGTAATGATGAGATTTTGTGTTGACAGGTGAATTCTCTGGTGTGTTGCTGGGAGACAGGGGGTATGGCTGCCAGCCTTTTCTCCTGACACCTTTCACAGACCCCCAGGAAGCACAGCAGGCCTACAACCATGCCCATGCCAGGACCAGGGCCAGAGTTGAAATGACCTTGGCCTCCTGAAGGCACGCTTTCACCGCCTTCAAATTAAGGGTCAGTTCAGGGCATGTGATATTACTGCGGCTTGTGCTGTCCTCCACAATGTGCCTGCCTGATAAGGAGAGGGCCCCCAGAGTGCCACCAGCCATGGACTGGGACAATCCGGCAATCTTCCTGATGACGCACAGTGGTCACAAGAGGGATCAATATGTGTTGAATTATTTTAGTTAGTATGTGTGCTTTCATTTTGGTTAAATATGTCCTGGCAGAGGAATTTGGTTTTTGGCCCGTTTTTTGACGAATTTGGCTCTTATGATGTTTGTGCGGTATACTGTGTGTAATACAAGGCTGGTGGAGGCTACTGCATCCATTCATTTGTCTGTTCAGTTGATGTGTAGTAGACTTGTCCTGGCATTTATTTTAGTGTGCAGACATGCAGGGTGTGTTATATACAGACCTTTGAATGTGTATGTATCATTTTGTATAATATGCTTGGATTCTGTGCTTTCCATCTTGTAGAGTCACTGTGACTTCAGTTTCAAAGGAGCTGATGGTTTACCTGCTTTGTTTTGTCCTTATTCAATAAAGGAACATAATGTTACACATTGTGTTTTTATATTCATATGGAATGTGTATTTGTTTATATGACAGAGTACTAGGGCCACACTGAAGAAAAAGGATAAAGTCATACATTTATGAGGCTGGTTCTTTCTGCAGAAAGCTACATATTGTTTTTACAGTTTTGATACTTATGACAATGTGATACTTAATATTCTGGCACATCAGCATGTCTTTGTTTATGAAACCATACTGAAGTACAATTTCACCAAATGCCCACATCTGTCATTTTAACAACTGTCCTTTAAAACAACTGGTTACAATAATATGACTTGTGTTTTTTTCCCTCTGTGGCCCTAATATTCTATCATTTTATATATATAGCCTTATAGTCTATGGGAAACTGTAAATTATCTAATGATAGCAACATCATCTAAAAATCATTTTTTATCCAAAAATCATTGAAATTAATGATCACAAACGTTTAATAACAGTGGGTCTAGTTATATGTGATAACAATGTATAGTGAGCAGTGAAATAACTATTGGTTTCCATTTGTGGTGACTGCTGACTGACATTAGGGATGAGATTAAATAGATCCTGGAATTTAGCCTGGTCTGGAGCAGGCTGAAGCTCCACAGAATAAATCATGGTAATTTATACCCATAACATATCCCTGCCCCCTATCCATCTTTAGTGCAACCGGATTACGGATCAATTGAGCCGGAAATACCAAGATATCCTGGCTTAATCCCTTATCCTAGTTTTGTGCAACAGGCCCCAGGT
>NW_027004513.1:0-4935 GCF_036934945.1 Oncorhynchus masou masou
TTACTTTATTAAATACACCGTCTTAAGTACTGCTGTGTCTGCCTCATCTTCTGGGTTCTGCTGACTATTCGTGGCTCAGTTGGTTAAGTGACTGTTTCTCACTCCGGAGACCCAGGTTCGTAACCGGGCCCTGACAGAAACACAGAGTCAAAAATGAACCCAGAGGCAGCCAGTTCCCAGGACCATTTTGCCATGCTGTCCCACCACCAGGAGACTGTCCAACGCCACGAAGCTGCCCTGGTTCAGCAAGAGGCCTTAATGGCTAGACATTCTCATCTTCTGTCGGAGATGCTGACTTCCATTAAGCAAATATCTGATCGTCTTACCCCGGCAACAGTTCCCGTCCCAGTACCTCAGATTCACGTACCCATGGCAGTTAACCCCCTGGCTGAACCTCGTCTTCCACCTCCCCAACGGTTCTCAGGTGATCCAAGTGCTTGTAAAGGGTTTCTCACCCAATGTTCTCTCTCCTTTGAGCTACAACCCTCGTCGTTTCCCACCGACCGGTCTAAGATCGCTTATATCATCACCCTGCTGTCGGAAAAAGCCCTGGCCTGGGCTACTGCTGTATGGGATGCCCATAGTTTCTGCTGTGCCAGCTACTCTGCCTTTGCTGAGGAATTCAAACGAGTGTTTCAAGGCCCAAGCAGTGGTTCTGACTCAGCCAAACAGCTCCTGACTCTCCACCAAGGTTGGCGCAGCGTGACGGACTATGCCATCCAGTTCCGCACGGTGGCAGCAGCAAGTGGCTGGAACAACGAGGCGCTCACGGTGTGCTTTCTGAAAGGCCTTTCCGACACTATCCAAGATGAACTGGCCACTCGGGAACCACCGGACAATCTCGAGTCCCTGATCAAGTTGGCCTCACGCATTGACCAGCGTCTGAGAGAGAGAGAACTCAACCGTAGACCTCTAGCCCCTATCAGTCCCAGCTCCGAGTCCCCACCTTTATCCTCGCTGGCTCCATCGGAACCCATGCAGATTGGACGCATCTCCCAGGCTGAGAGAGACCGCCGGATGAGGAGCGACGCTGTCTATATTGCGGCAAACCGGGCCATTTCCGTTCCACGTGTCCCGGGCTCCAGGGAAACGCTCTGTCCCGTACAGACCGGGGGAACTGTAACGGGAAACATAACCTCCTCCCATCCGTCCAACTCCCGTCTGCTCATTCCAGTCACCCTCTCCTGGGACAACCACAAGCTTCACCTTCAAGCCTTGGTAGACTCTGGAGCCGCAGGTAACTTCATGGATGGTGTCTGGGCGAAGGAGAATGGCGTTCCCTCTGAACCTCTAAGTGAACCCATGAGGGTCACTACATTGGATGGAAGCCCTTTGGGATCTGGACTTGTCACTCATGTCACTACCTCCTTGCGACTTTCAGTTTCACAACACCAGGAATTGATGAACTTTCATTTGATCTCCTGTTCCGAGTTCCCTCTCGTCCTTGGATACCCCTGGCTTCACAGCCATAACCCTCACATCGACTGGTCTGTGGGCACTATCAAGCAGTGGGGTCCTACGTGCCAAGCTACTTGTATTTTCCAGAATTCCCGAGTTCTACTCCCGAGTCTTTAGAATCCATCGACCTGACCCGAGTTCCCGAGTGTTACCATGACCTCAAACTGGTGTTTAGCAAACAGAGGGCCACCATGCTACCACCCCATAGACCTTACGATTGCCCCATCGACCTGTTTCCGGGCACTTGCCCCCCAGGGGGTCGGATCTTTTCCCTATCTCCACCCGAACGAGCTGCTATGGATACCTACATCAAGGACGCTCTGGAAGCAGGCCTCATGCGTCCATCCACCTCCCCGGCGGGAGCAGGGTTTTTCTTTGTGGCCAAGAAAGACGGTGGATTACGTCCTTGCATCGACTACCGGGGACTCAATGCCATAACCGTCCGTAACCGTTACCCGCTACCCCTTATGGCCACAGCCTTCGAGCTGCTCCAGGAAGCAGTTGTTTTCACTAAGCTTGACCTGCGGAACGCATACCATCTTGTGCGGATCAGACCTGGTGACGAGTGGAAGACTGCTTTCAGCACGCCTACTGGTCACTATGAATACTTGGTGATGCCCTTCGGCCTGACCAACGCCCCAGCGGTGTTCCAAGCGCTCATAAACGATGTGCTTAGGGATATGCTTAACATATTTGTGTTCGTTTACTTGGATGACATCCTCATCTTTTCGAGCTCCCTTCAAGAACACACTAAGCATGTCAGACAAGTACTCAAACGCCTCCTGGACAGCCATCTGTACGTTAAGCCGGAAAAATGTGAATTCCATTCATCCCAAGTACAATTCCTGGGATTTGTAGTGGAACCCGGTCGAGTCCAAATGGACCCCAGGAAGGTAGGGCGGTAGCGGATTGGCCCACCCCCAAATCCGTTAAGGAAGTTCAGCGTTTCCTGGGCTTCACAAACTTTTACCGCAAGTTCATCAAGAACTTCAGCTTGGTGGCAGCCCCTCTCTCAGCTTTAACCAAGGGTGGCAATGCAAGGTTTTTGTGGGGAAGAGAAGCTGAGACGGCCTTCCAAGGACTCAAGCAGCGCGTTCTCTCTGCTCCCATCCTGATACTACCGACTACGGATGAACCATTTGTGGTGGAGGTAGACGCATCAGAGGTTGGTGTTGGAGCTGTCCTGTCTCAGAGGGGTGAAGACAAGAAGCTTCATCCGTGCGCTTTCTTCTCACACCGGCTTACCCCGACTGAGAGGAACTACGATGTGGGGATCGTGAACTCCTAGCGGTTAAGATGGCATTGAAGGAATGGAGACACTGGCTCGAGGGGGCTTCTCACCCGTTTCAAGTGCTTACGGACCACAAAAATCTGGAGTATATCCAGCAGGCGAGCGGTTGAACTCTAGACAAGCTAGATGGTCTCTTTTCTTCAATCGATTCCAGTTTATCCTCACCTATCGGCCCGGGTCGAAGAATCTCAAACCGGATGCCCTGTCCCGAGTCTACGCTCCTGCCATTCGAGATGACACGGACATGCCTGTCCTTCCTGCTGCTAAGATTGTGGCTCCGATCTCGTGGCAAGTTGAGGATACCGTGAGACGTGCTCAAGCTAGCGAACCGGACCCGAAAGGAGGTCCTGCCAATCGGTTGTTTGTCCCCAAGGCAGTGAGGACTCAGGTCCTTCTGTGGGGGCACTCCTCTCGCCTCACCTGTCATCCGGGCGTAGGTCGCACCTTGGAGTTCATCCAGCGTAAGTTCTGGTGGCCTACCATAAGAGAAGACGTTGCCACTTTCGTCAATGCCTGTCCCGTGTGCTGCCAGGGCAAATCTTCTCACCTCCGCCCTCAAGGACTCCTTCACCCTTTACCTGTTCCCCACAGACCCTGGTCCCATATCTCATTGGACTTTATTACTGGACTTCCTCCATCCCATGGCAATACTACTATCCTAGTCATAATCGACAGGTTTTCAAAGGCGGCCAGGTTCGTCCCTCTGACTAAGTTACCTTCTGCCAAGGAAATGGCTGAGTTGGTAATTAATCATGTGTTCCGAGTCTTCGGCATTCCTCAAGATATGGTTTCTGACAGAGGTCCCCAGTTCGCCTCAAGGTTTTGGAAGGCCTTCTGCCAACTCATGGGGGCTTCTGCCAGTCTATCTTCAGGGTACCATCCGGAGTCCAACGGCCAAACAGAGAGGATGAATCAAGAGCTGGAAACCACCCTCCGATGTATGACTCGTGACAACCCGTCCACATGGTCATCCTTTATTGTTTGGGCCGAATACGCGCACAACACCTTGCGCTCCTCCTCCACTGGTATGTCCCCGCACGAGTGTCAGTTTGGCTATGCTCCTCCATTGTTCCCGGACCAGGAGGCAGAAGTCAGAGTGCCTTCAGCCTTGAAGTTCGTCAGACGCTGTCGGCTTATGTGGAGGAAGACCCGTCTTAATCTTATGCGTTCCTCACAGAGGTACCAACAACAAGCCAACAGACGTCGCCGTCCCGGGCCTACCCTGCGCCCCGGCCAGAGAGTCTGGCTCTCCACAAGAGACTTACCTCTACGGGTGGAGTCTCGCAAGCTGTCCCAAAAATACATCGGTCCCTTCAAGGTTGCCAGGAGAGTTAACCCAGTTTCTTATCGCCTACACTTACCCAGATCCCTTAAGATTAATCCCACATTTCACATTTCATTGTTAAAACCTGTTGTTTTTTCTCCCCTTGTCCCGGCAGACAGACCTCCCCTCCGCCTCGTGTCATTGGAGGCGAGCCGGCTTATACCGTCCATCGGATACTGGATTCCCGCCGGGTGCAGCGGTCCTGGCAGTATCTGGTGGACTGGGAAGGCTACGGTCCCGAGGAGCGCTCCTGGGTTCCTGCCAAAGACATCCTGGACCCTGACCTCATTCGTCAGTTCAGGGCCCTCCACCCTGAGAGAGCTGGTAGGAACGTCAGGAGCCGTTCCTAGGGGGGATTCTGTCAGGATTTGGCCAGGGTTGTTCCGGGTTTTGGTCACTAGATGCCCCCATTGTGCTTTTTGACCTTATGTTTTTTCCCTTGTTCCCCATTATTATTTGCACCTGTGCCTCGTTTTCCCCTGATTGTATTTAAACCCTTAGTTTCCCTCAGTTCTGTGCTCTGTGTTTGTATGTTAGCACCCAGCCCTAGTGTTCTGTGTATTCTTGTCGATTCCGGTGGATGCTCTTGTGGAATTCTGTTTTTGTTTTTGAGTATCTCTTGAGGCTTTTTTGTGCTATTCCTACCACCTTTTGGATTTACCATTTTTGTATTGAAGGACTTCTCCTTTTTTACTTTATTAAATACACCGTCATAAGTACTGCTGTGTCTGCCTCATCTTCTGGATTCTGCTGACTATTCGTGGCTCAGTTGGTTAAGTGACTGTTTCTCACTCCGGGGACCCAGGTTCATAACCGGGTCCTGACAACAGGGGAGGGTAGTGTGGTTTTTATTGGTCACAGG
>NW_027004514.1:0-4935 GCF_036934945.1 Oncorhynchus masou masou
CACTACCAGCTAGCCTACTCCAGCAGTACTGTATCATTTCAATCATTTTAGTCAATAAGATTCTTGTTACGTAAGCTTAACTTTCTGAACATTCGAGACGTGTAGTCCACTTGTCATTCCAATCTCCTTTGCATTAGCGTAGCCTCTTCTGTACCCTGTCAACTATGTGTCTATCTATCCCTGTTCTCTCCTCTCTGCACAGACCATACAAACGCTCCACACCGCGTGGCCGCGGCCACCTAATCTGGTGGTCCCAGCGCGCACGACCCACGTGGAGTTCCTGGTCTCCGGTAGCCTCTGGAACTGCCGATCTGCGGCCAACAAGGCAGAGTTCATCTCAGCCTATGCCTCCCTCCAGTCCCTCGACTTCCTGGCACTGACGGAAACATGGATCACCACAGATAACACTGCTATTCCTACTGCTCTCTCTTCGTCCGCCCACGTGTTCTCGCACACCCGAGAGCTTCTGGTCAGCGGGGTGGTGGCACCGGGATCCTCATCTCTCCCAAGTGGTCATTCTCTCTCTCTCCCCTTACCCATCTATCTATCGCCTCCTTTGAATTCCATGCTGTCACAGTTACCAGCCCTTTCAAGCTTAACATCCTTATCATTTATCGCCCTCCAGGTTCCCTCGGAGAGTTCATCAATGAGCTTGATGCCTTGATAAGCTCCTTTCCTGAGGACGGCTCACCTCTCACAGTCCTGGGCGACTTTAACCTCCCCACGTCTACCTTTGACTCATTCCTCTCTGCCTCCTTCTTTCCACTCCTCTCCTCTTTGACCTCACCCTCTCACCTTCCCCCCTACTCACAAGGCAGGCAATACGCTCGACCTCATCTTTACTAGATGCTGTTCTTCCACTAACCTCATTGCAACTCCCCTCCAAGTCTCCGACCACTACCTTGTATCCTTTTCCCTCTCGCTCTCATCCAACACTTCCCACACTGCCCCTACTCGGATGGTATCGCGCCGTCCCAACCTTCGCTCTCTCTCCCCCGCTACTCTCTCCTCTTCCATCCTATCATCTCTTCCCTCTGCTCATACCTTCTCCAACCTTTCTCCTGATTCTGCCTCCTCAACCCTCCTCTCTTCCTTTCTGCATCCTTTGACTCTCTATGTCCCCTATCCTCCAGGCCGCTCGGTCCTCCCCCTCCCGCTCCGTGGCTCGATGACTCATTACGAGCTCACAGAACAGAGCTCCGGGCAGCCGAGCGGAAATGGAGAAAACTCGCCTCCCTGCGGACCTGGCATCCTTTCTCCCTCCTCTCTACATTTTCCTCCTCTGTCTGCTGCTAAAGCCACTTTCTACCATTCTAAATTCCAAGCATCTGCCTCTAACCCTAGGAAATTCTTTGCCACCTTCTCCTCCCTCCTGAATCCTCCTCCCCTACCCCCCCCTCCTCCCTCTCTGCAGATGACCGTCAACCATTTTTGAAAAAAGAAGGTCGACGACATCCGATCCTCGTTGCTAAGTCAAACGACACCCTGGTTCTGCTCACACTGCCCTGTGCTCTGACCTCTTTCTCCCTCTCTCTCCAGATGAAATCTCGCTTCTTGTGACAGCCGGCCGCCCAACAACCTGCCGCTTGACCCTATCCCCTCCTCTTTCTCCAGACCATTTCCGGGGACCTTCTCCTTACCTCACTCGCTCATCAACTCATCCCCGGACCGCCCGGGCTGTCCCTTCCGTCTTCAAGAGAGCGCAGAGTTGCACCCCTTCTGAAAAAAACCTACACTCCGATCCCTCCGATGTCAACAACTACAGACCAGTATCCCTTCTTTTCTCCAAAATCCCTGAACGTGCCGGCCCTGGCCAGCTCTCCCGCTATCTCTCTCAGAATGACCTTCTTGATCCAAATCAGTCAGGTTTCAAGACTAGTCATTCAACTGGAGACTGCTCTCTCTGTATCACACTGAGGCGCTCCGCACCGCTAAAGCTAACTCTCTCTCCTCTGCTCTCATCCTTCTAGACCCATCGCGTCTTCGATACTGTGAACCATCAGATCCTCCTCTCCACCCTCTCCGAGTTGGGCATCTCCGGCGCGGCCCACGCTTGGATTGCGTCCTACCTGACAGGTCGCTCCTACCAGGTGGCGTGGCGAGAATCTGTCTCCTCGCCACGCGCTCTCACCACTGGTGTCCCCCAGGGCTCTGTTCTAGGCCCTCTCCTATTCTCGCTATACACCAAGTCACTTGGCTCTGTCATAACCTCACATGGTCTCTCCTATCATTGCTATGCAGACGACACACAATTAATCTTCTCCTTTCCCCCTTCTGATGACCAGGTGGCGAATCGCATCTCTGCATGTCTGGCAGACATATCAGTGTGGATGACGGATCACCACCTCAAGCTGAACCTCGGCAAGACGGAGCTGCTCTTCCTCCCGGGGAAGGACTGCCCGTTCCATGATCTCGCCATCACGGTTGACAACTCCATTGTGTCCTCCTCCCAGAGCGCTAAGAACCTTGGCGTGATCCTGGACAACACCCTGTCGTTCTCAACCAACATCATGGCGGTGGCCCGTTCCTGTAGGTTCATGCTCTACAACATCCGCAGAGTACGACCCTGCCTCACACAGGAAGCGGCGCAGGTCCTAATCCAGGCACTTGTCATCTCCCGTCTGGATTACTGCAACTCGCTGTTGGCTGGGCTCCCTGCCTGTGCCATTAAACCCCTACAACTCATCCAGAACGCCGCAGCCCGTCTGGTGTTCAACCTTCCCAAGTTCTCTCACGTCACCCCGCTCCTCCGCTCTCTCCACTGGCTTCCAGTTGAAGCTCGCATCCGCTACAAGACCATGGTGCTTGCCTACGGAGCTGTGAGGGGAACGGCACCGCAGTACCTCCAGGCTCTGATCAGGCCCTACACCCAAGCAAGGGCACTGCGTTCATCCACCTCTGGCCTGCTCGCCTCCCTACCATTGAGGAAGTACAGTTCCCGCTCAGCCCAGTCAAAACTGTTCGCTGCTCTGGCCCCCCAATGGTGGAACAAACTCCCTCACGACGCCAGGAAAGCGGAGTCAATCACCACCTTCCGGAGACACCTGAAACCCCACCTCTTCAAGGAATACCTAGGATAGGATAAGTAATCCTTCTCACCCCCCCTTAATGATTTAGATGCACTATTGTAAAGTGGCTGTTCCACTGGATGTCAGAAGGTGAATTCACCAATTTGTAAGTCGCTCTGGATAAGAGCGTCTGCTAAATGACTTAAATGTAAATGTAATGTCATCCCGAGTTGCCTCATTGACCACCAGCAAAATGTGCCTACATTTAGACTATTGTTTCTTGTACGCATGTCAACCCCAACACGTTCATGTCATCATTACCAAACAACTGCATTACAGTTTAAAACGACTTTGACTACCACCACTGATTTCTGATGGCTAGCTATGCTAACTAGCTTATGTGAACGGGAGTTAGCATTTAGCGGTCACTTCTTCTAAACCTGAAAAGGGACAACTTCTACATGTTATGCAGCGAAAGCAGCCAAGTAAGGCATGTGATATCAGAAATTGTGTAATCTATTGTCAA
The DNA here is from genome assembly GCF_036934945.1 of Oncorhynchus masou masou. Classification (NCBI taxonomy): domain Eukaryota; kingdom Metazoa; phylum Chordata; class Actinopteri; order Salmoniformes; family Salmonidae; genus Oncorhynchus; species Oncorhynchus masou. The sequence goes on from NW_027004514.1 coordinate 3,535, forward strand.
CCTAAAATATTGCCATATAATTACAAACACAGTTTATACAAGTTTTATGCCAATTGTCTGTAAAAAAATAGCCTCTAAAAATACATATATAAAACAGACCATAAATGTCTAAATTTTTGTTTTCTTGGAAGGTTCTGAGTGCTATTATATGATCAATTATCAGTACTTGTTGGCTGTGGATTCACTGCATTGTCCGAATGGAATGTTGGCATATTGGCAGCTAAATTGTATGTTTGTTTTATTTCCTCTAAAACTGTCTGGCTAGCTAGCCAGCTAACACGTGCAGATAAATTCTTCAAATTCAGGATTTTACACTATCTTTTCACAGCACTGGCAAACAATGGCTGGCCAGCTCCCTGGCCTTTAACCTCTTGAAACTCCCCATCCCGGATCCGGGATTGTGACTAAGCCTCAGGCTCATTAGCATAACGCAACGTTAACGATTTCTGAAAATCGCAAATAAAATTAAAATAATGCGTTTGCTCTCAAGCTTAGCCTTTTCTTAACAACACTGTCATCTCAGATTTTCAAAATATGCTTTTGAACCATAGAAATTGACTAATTTGTGTAAGAGTATGCTAAGCTAGCATAGCATTTTGTGTAGCATGTAGCACGCAACATTTTCACAAAAGCCAGATAACCAAATAAATAAAATCATTTACCTTTGAAGAGCTTCTGATGTTTTCAATGAGGAGACTCCCAGCCACATACCAGATGCGCAGTGTTTCCTGAAAGCGTCTGTGTGTAGGAGAAATCGTTCCGTTTTCTACATTGCGCCTGGCTACCGAAACGAACCGAAAATGCAGTCACCTACAACGTGAAACTTTTTCCGGATTAACTACATAATATCGACCGAAACATGGCAAACGTTGTTTGGAATCAATCCTCAAGGTGTTTTTTCACATATCTCTTCATTGACATGCAGTTCGTGGAAGCTTGCTTCTCTCTCTGTGCCCCATGGAAAAATACTGGCAGGTGACTTTGCGCACCAATTTCGGCGCAGGACACCGGGCGGACACGTGGTAAATGTGGTCTCTTATGGTCAATCTTCCAATGATCTGCCTACAAATACGTCACAATGCTGCAGACACCTTGGGGAAACGACAGAAAGGGCAGACTCATTCCTCTTGCGTTCACAGCCATATAAGGAGATCATGAAAGACAGAGCCTCAAAAATCCTTGTCATTTCCTGGATGCCAAGTCATCTTGGTTTTGCCTGAAGCTCACGTTAAAGGGCACGCACAGAGAAGATATTTGTATTTCTGGACACGTCAGAGTGTTTTCTTTCGAACAGTAGCAATTATATGCATAGTCGAGCATCTTTTTGTGACAAAATATCTTGTTTAAAACGGGAACGTTTTTCTTCCAAAAATGAAATAGCGCCACCATAGGTGTAAGAGG
>NW_027004515.1:0-4934 GCF_036934945.1 Oncorhynchus masou masou
TACATTTACATTTACATTTAGCAGACGCTCTTATCCAGAGCGACTTACAAATTGGTGAATTCACCTTCTGACATCCAGTGGAACAGCCACTTTACAATAGTGCATCTAAATCATTAAGGGGGGTGGTGAGAAGGATTACTTATCCTATCCTAGGTATTCCTTGAAGAGGTGGGGTTTCAGGTGTCTCCGGAAGGTGGTGATTGACTCCGCTGTCCTGGCGTCGTGAGGGAGTTTGTTCCACCATTGGGGGGCCAGAGCAGCGAACAGTTTTGACTGGGCTGAGCGGGAACTGTACTTCCTCAATGGTAGGGAGGCGAGCAGGCCAGAGGTGGATGAACGCAGTGCCCTTGCTTGGGTGTAGGGCCTGATCAGAGCCTGGAGGTACTGCGGTGCCGTTCCCTCACAGCTCCGTAGGCAAGCACCATGGTCTTGTAGCGGATGCGAGCTTCAACTGGAAGCCAGTGGAGAGAGCGGAGGAGCGGGGTGACGTGAGAGAACTTGGGAAGGTTGAACACCAGACAGGCTGCGGCGTTCTGGATGAGTTGTAGGGGTTTAATGGCACAGGCAGGGAGCCCAGCCAACAGCGAGTTGCAGTAATCCAGACGGGAGATGACAAGTGCCTGGATTAGGACCTGCGCCGCTTCCTGTGTGAGGCAGGGTCGTACTCTGCGGATGTTGTAGAGCATGAACCTACAGGAACGGGCCACCGCCATGATGTTGGTTGAGAACGACAGGGTGTTGTCCAGGATCACGCCAAGGTTCTTAGCGCTCTGGGAGGAGGACACAATGGAGTTGTCAACCGTGATGGCGAGATCATGGAACGGGCAGTCCTTCCCCGGGAGGAAGAGCAGCTCCGTCTTGCCGAGGTTCAGCTTGAGGTGGTGATCCGTCATCCACACTGATATGTCTGCCAGACATGCAGAGATGCGATTCGCCACCTGGTCATCAGAAGGGGGAAAGGAGAAGATTAATTGTGTGTCGTCTGCATAGCAATGATAGGAGAGACCATGTGAGGTTATGACAGAGCCAAGTGACTTGGTGTATAGCGAGAATAGGAGAGGGCCTAGAACAGAGCCCTGGGGGACACCAGTGGTGAGAGCGCGTGGCGAGGAGACAGATTCTAGCCACGCCACCTGGTAGGAGCGACCTTTCAGGTAGGACGCAATCCAAGCGTGGGCCGCGCCGGAGATGCCCAACTCGGAGAGGGTGGAGAGGAGGATCTGATGGTTCACAGTATCGAAGGCAGCCGATAGGTCTAGAAGGATGAGAGCAGAGGAGAGAGAGTTAGCTTTAGCAGTGCGGAGCGCCTCCATGATACAGAGAAGAGCAGTCTCAGTTGAATGACTAGTCTTGAAACCTGACTGATTTGGATCAAGAAGGTCATTCTGAGAGAGATAGCGGGAGAGCTGGCCAAGGACGGCACGTTCAAGAGTTTTGGAGAGAAAAGAAAGAAGGGATACTGGTCTGTAGTTGTTGACATCGGAGGGATCGAGTGTAGGTTTTTTCAGAAGGGGTGCAACTCTCGCTCTCTTGAAGACGGAAGGGACGTAGCCAGCGGTCAGGGATGAGTTGATGAGCGAGGTGAGGTAAGGGAGAAGGTCCCCGGAAATGGTCTGGAGAAGAGAGGAGGGGATAGGGTCAAGCGGGCAGGTTGTTGGGCGGCCGGCCGTCACAAGAAGCGAGATTTCATCTGGAGAGAGAGGGGAGAAAGAGGTCAGAGCACAGGGTAGGGCAGTGTGAGCAGAACCAGCGGTGTCGTTTGACTTAGCAAACGAGGATCGGATGTCGTCGACCTTCTTTTCAAAATGGTTGACGAAGTCATCTGCAGAGAGGGAGGAGGGGGGGGAGGAGGATTCAGGAGGGAGGAGAAGGTGGCAAAGAGCTTCCTAGGGTTAGAGGCAGATGCTTGAAATTTAGAGTGGTAGAAAGTGGCTTTAGCAGCAGAGACAGAGGAGGAAAATGTAGAGAGGAGGGAGTGAAAGGATGCCAGGTCCGCAGGGAGGCGAGTTTTCCTCCATTTCCGCTCGGCTGCCCGGAGCTCTGTTCTGTGAGCTCGCAATGAGTCATCGAGCCACGGAGCGGGAGGGGAGGACCGAGCCGGCCTGGAGGATAGGGGACATAGAGAGTCAAAGGATGCAGAAAGGGAAGAGAGGAGGGTTGAGGAGGCAGAATCAGGAGAAAGGTTGGAGAAGGTATGAGCAGAGGGAAGAGATGATAGGATGGAAGAGGAGAGAGTAGCGGGGGAGAGAGAGCGAAGGTTGGGACGGCGCGATACCATCCGAGTAGGGGCAGTGTGGGAAGTGTTGGATGAGAGCGAGAGGGAAAAGGATACAAGGTAGTGGTCGGAGACTTGGAGGGGAGTTGCAATGAGGTTAGTGGAAGAACAGCATCTAGTAAAGATGAGGTCGAGCGTATTGCCTGCCTTGTGAGTAGGGGGGAAGGTGAGAGGGTGAGGTCAAAAGAGGAGAGGAGTGGAAAGAAGGAGGCAGAGAGGAATGAGTCAAAGGTAGACGTGGGGAGGTTAAAGTCGCCCAGGACTGTGAGAGGTGAGCCGTCCTCAGGAAAGGAGCTTATCAAGGCATCAAGCTCATTGATGAACTCTCCGAGGGGACCTGGAGGGCGATAAATGATAAGGATGTTAAGCTTGAAAGGGCTGGTAACTGTGACAGCATGGAATTCAAAGGAGGCGATAGATAGATGGGTAAGGGGAGAGAGAGAGAATGACCACTTGGGAGAGATGAGGATCCCGGTGCCACCACCCCGCTGACCAGAAGCTCTCGGGGTGTGCGAGAACACGTGGGCGGACGAAGAGAGAGCAGTAGGAGTAGCAGTGTTATCTGTGGTGATCCATGTTTCCGTCAGTGCCAGGAAGTCGAGGGACTGGAGGGAGGCATAGGCTGAGATGAACTCTGCCTTGTTGGCCGCAGATCGGCAGTTCCAGAGGCTACCGGAGACCAGGAACTCCACGTGGGTCGTGCGCGCTGGGACCACCAGATTAGGGTGGCCGCGGCCACGCGGTGTGGAGCGTTTGTATGGTCTGTGCAGAGAGGAGAGAACAGGATGGATGTTTTTGTAGGGGTTGATCAAAACCAAGTCTGAAATTTCAAAGTAGAAATTACAAACTTCAGAAGCCTTTTTAAACCTCAAAAACACTACAAGTTGTATATTTCCTGCATAGTTATCCTGCAACAGGGTGATCAAATTAAGATCCTACATCTGCAGCTGCATACAAAGCTTTTATTTCTACAATATTTATCTCAGAAGGACAAACCTTCAAAACAATCAACAGAAAATGGAGGAGTGACAGGTTCATTATCAGGATGGGAGTATTAGAGCATGTGTCTCCCAGAAGAGGAACACGATAGTGTCCTGGGGAACCCATGTCAACCTAGGTAATAACTGTACCTCACTTGTCCTCAGCAATTCTCAGCACACATCCATGCTTTACAGAAACTCCTCCAGAATATATCCAAAGTGACAGTAAATCCCCAGGCTCGTAAACACGCACGCACGCACACTTACACAACGCCTGCACTAAAATACACTCATGCACGCCCGAATGCTGCCTTTACCCCACACACACACGCAAACAGAGTAATTTAATGAGAAGAAACTTGCCCCCGCCCATCCATTACACTCCTGTATATTTGTTGAATTATTCAGGCAAATATTAAGACCATTGTTAGTAATAGAAACTAGTCAAACAGTGTTTCTCTTGATTGTCCTAGTGGTTCCTCTTCGGGGATATGTCTGCTGAGTTGACAAGGTGTAACTAACTCAGTGTATCTTGGTCAGTCAGTCCACTTACCAGCATGACAATGACCCAAAACACAGCCAGGGCAATAAAAATTGGCTCCGTAGCCAAATGCGACGCTGGGCCAGTGTGCGCCACCCTATGGGACTCCCAATCAAGGTTGGTTGAGATACAGCCTGGAATCAAACCAGGGACTGTAGTGCCGCTTCCTAGTACTGAGATGCAGTGTCTTAGACCGTTGCACCACTCGAGAGTCCATTGATTACTTTTTTTCAAATCTAATCAGTTTTTCACATTGAAAATGTTTTGTTGTAATGACGTGTAAACAACGTTGACTCAACCCAGCCGGATGGACCTCCTACCACTCACAGATATTGTAAATCCTATTAGTCACAAGACTCTGTGGAGCTTAATTAGTTGAATTAATATGGCTTGTGGTTGTATACAATATAATACATTTATTAAAGTAAACAATGAGGGAATGAAGGGTCCAGGGATCCTCTTGATTCACCATCAACAGTCATCAGAGAGAAATATGACAGTTTTCCTGTAATAAGGTCTTTCCTGCCTGATCAGAGCTTTCACGTGGTTTTATCAGAATTCAGCACTGAATTGTGCCACACAATTTATAAGGTTATAAGTAGTGAAAAGCTCTGTTAAAAAAAATGTCCCCTTGCACACTCTGGGAAAATACCCTCCATGTCCACTCAGTGTCATCTCTCTGCTCCCCTTACCCTTTGTTTGCTCTCACTTAGTTTGGCTGTCTTAGCAAAGTGGGTTCTCAAGGAGAAACATATACTTCCTGTGTCCTTGGAGAACTTTTGCTCACTACTCTGAGGCAAACTGGCAAACTCTCTCTCTGATCTGTTGTGTATCACAACGGCACCCTGTCCTCCTACCTCAGACACCACTCGGGTACAGGCACTGACGAATAGTGCAGAGAGATCAATCTGGATCTCGGAGAAGCATTCTCTGGCGTATCTGAGATGACACTCCCCACATGGGGCTCCCATAGTCACAATGAGTAATGTGTTGCTGTAGTGGCCTATGGGTGGGGAATACAGACGCATGGTGCCGTCAGAGAAGAGATATACTGCAGAAGATGAATAAGGTTCATGCAGTGATGTAGTTGCTGTATGCACATGTCCTCTGGAGTCTGGTATATACACGTAGATCTTTC
>NW_027004516.1:0-4934 GCF_036934945.1 Oncorhynchus masou masou
CCCTATCCCCTAGATAGTGCACTACTAGGCACAGCTGGCAGCCTAGTGGTTAGAGCTGACAAGGTAAAAATCTTCGTTCTGCCTCTAGGTAAATCCTAACTGGCTTGCCGAGTTAAATAAAGGTTCAATAAAAACAGATCGGCTCTAGATAGGGAATAGGATGCAATTCGTGACACAGATAATTTACTCTTCTGTATCCTCCTCGTCTTCCATCCTCTCTCCACTCCTTTCTTCCCACTGATTGGCTGTGAGGTGGCGGAGTGGGCGTGTCTTTATGTACAGACACGCCTCTTATCGTCAAACAGTCTGCGGACAGTATAGACCTGAGAGAGGAGGAACAGACAGTTAGAGACTGAGATGTGACCTGAGTGACTGATTACACTAGTATAGTGTGTCTATAACTAGTGTGTCTACAGGTTGTCCTAGTGTGTGTGTGTGTGTGTGTGTGTGATAACTAGTGTGTGTCAAATCAAACGCACCTTTTATCCCATAATGATGTTGGCAGAAGACCCTCACACTGCTCAAATCAAACGCACCTTTTATCCCATAATGATGTTGGCAGAAGACCCTCTATAGGAATGGTAGACAATAGACCCATCTTTATTCAAAGACTCAATCATGGACACTCTTACTGACAGTTGTGGCTGCTTCGCGTGATGTATTGTTGTCTCTACCTTCTTGCCTTTGTGCTGTTGTCTAGGCCCAATAATGTTTGTACCATGTTTTGTTCTCCTACCACGCTGTGTTGCTCCCACGCTGTGTTGCTCCCACGCTGTGTTGCTCCCACGCTGTGTTGTTGTCTTAGGTCTCTCTTTATGTAGTGTTGTCTCTCTCTTTATGTAGTGTTGTGGTGTCTCTCTCGTTATGTAGTGTTGTGGTGTCTCTCTCTTTATGTAGTGTTGTGGTGTCTCTCTCTATGAAGTGTTGTGGTGTCTCTCTTTACGTAGTGTTGTGGTGTCTCTCTTTACGTAGTGTTGTGGTGTCTCTCTTTACGTAGTGTTGTGGTGTCTCTCTTTACGTAGTGTTGTGGTGTCTCTCTTTACGTAGTGTTGTGGTGTCTCTCTCTACGTAGTGTTGTGGTGTCTCTCTCTACGTAGTGTTGTGGTGTCTCTCTCTACGTAGTGTTGTGGTGTCTCTCTACGTAGTGTTGTGGTGTCTCTCTACGTAGTGTTGTGGTGTCTCTCTACGTAGTGTTGTGGTGTCTCTCTACGTAGTGTTGTGGTGTCTCTCTACGTAGTGTTGTGGTGTCTCTCTCTACGTAGTGTTGTGGTGTCTCTCTCTACGTAGTGTTGTGGTGTCTCTCTCTACGTAGTGTTGTGGTGTCTCTCTCTACGTAGTGTTGTGGTGTCTCTCTTTACGTAGTGTTGTGGTGTCTCTCTTTACGTAGTGTTGTGGTGTCTCTTTACGTAGTGTTGTGGTGTCTCTCTTTACGTAGTGTTGTGGTGTCTCTCTTTACGTAGTGTTGTGGTGTCTCTCTTTACGTAGTGTTGTGGTGTCTCTCTTTACGTAGTGTTGTGGTGTCTCTCTCTACGTAGTGTTGTGGTGTCTCTCTTTACGTAGTGTTGTGGTGTCTCTCTTTACGTAGTGTTGTGGTGTCTCTCTACGTAGTGTTGTGGTGTCTCTCTCTACGTAGTGTTGTGGTGTCTCTCTCTACGTAGTGTTGTGGTGTCTCTCTCTACGTAGTGTTGTGGTGTCTCTCTCTACGTAGTGTTGTGGTGTCTCTCTCTACGTAGTGTTGTGGTGTCTCTCTCTACGTAGTGTTGTGGTGTCTCTCTACGTAGTGTTGTGGTGTCTCTCTCTACGTAGTGTTGTGGTGTCTCTCTCTACGTAGTGTTGTGGTGTCTCTCTCTACGTAGTGTTGTGGTGTCTCTCTACGTAGTGTTGTGGTGTCTCTCTCTACGTAGTGTTGTGGTGCTCTCTCTACGTAGTGTTGTGGTGTCTCTCTCTACGTAGTGTTGTGGTGTCTCTCTCTACGTAGTGTTGTGGTGTCTCTCTACGTAGTGTTGTGGTGTCTCTCTCTACGTAGTGTTGTGGTGTCTCTCTACGTAGTGTTGTGGTGTCTCTCTCTACGTAGTGTTGTGGTGTCTCTCTCGTAGTGTTGTGGTGTCTCTCTCTACGTAGTGTTGTGGTGTCTCTCTTTACGTAGTGTTGTGGTGTCTCTCTTTACGTAGTGTTGTGGTGTCTCTCTTTACGTAGTGTTGGTGTCTCTTTACGTAGTGTTGTGGTGTCTCTTTCGTTAGTGTTGTGGTGTCTCTCTTTACGTAGTGTTGTGGTGTCTCTCTTTACGTAGTGTTGTGGTGTCTCTCTTTACGTAGTGTTGTGGTGTCTCTCTTTACGTAGTGTTGTGGTGTCTCTCTTTACGTAGTGTTGTGGTGTCTCTCTTTACGTAGTGTTGTGGTGTCTCTCTTTACGTAGTGTTGTGGTGTCTCTCTTTACGTAGTGTTGTGGTGTCTCTCTTTACGTAGTGTTGTGGTGTCTCTCTTTACGTAGTGTTGTGGGTGTCTCTTTACGTAGTGTTGTGGTGTCTCTTTACGTAGTGTTGTGGTGTCTCTCTTTACGTAGTGTTGTGGTGTCTCTCTTTACGTAGTGTTGTGGTGTCTCTCTTTACGTAGTGTTGTGGTGTCTCTCTTTACGTAGTGTTGTGGTGTCTCTCTTTACGTAGTGTTGTGGTGTCTCTCTTTACGTAGTGTTGTGGTGTCTCTCTTTACGTAGTGTTGTGGTGTCTCTCTTTACGTAGTGGTGTCTCTTTATGTAATGGTGTCTCTCTATGTAGTGGTGTCTCTATGTGGTGTCTCTTTACGTAGTGTTGTGGTCTCTCTCTTTACGTAGTGTGGTGGTGTCTTTACGTAGTGTTGTGGTGTCTCTCTTTACGTAGTGTTGTGGTGTCTCTCTTTACGTAGTGTTGTGGTGTCTCTCTTTTTACGTAGTGTTGTGGTGTCTCTTTACGTAGTGTTGTGGTGTCTCTCTTTACGTAGTGTTGTGGTGTCTCTCTTTACGTAGTGTTGTGGTGTCTCTCTGTAGGTAGTGTTGTGGTGTCTCTTTATGTAATGGTGTCTCTCTTTATGTAGTGGTGTCTCTATGTGGTGTCTCTTTACGTAGTGTTGTGGTGTCTCTCTTTACGTAGTGTTGTGGTGTCTCTCTTTACGTAGTGTTGTGCTGTCTCTCTTTACGTAGTGTTGTGCTGTCTCTCTTTACGTAGTGTTGTGGTGTCTCTTTATGTAATGGTGTCTCTCTTTATGTAGTGGTGTCTCTATGTGGTGTCTCTTTACGTAGTGTTGTGGTGTCTCTCTTTACGTAGTGTTGTGGTGTCTCTATGTAGTGTTGTGGTGTCTCTCTATGTAGTGTTGTGGTGTCTCTCTATGTAGTGTTGTGGTGTCTCTCTTTATGTAGTGTTTTGGTGTCTCTCTTTATGTAGTGTTGTGGTGTCTCTCTCTATGTAGTGTTGTGGTGTCTCTCTCTATGTAGTGTTGTGGTGTCTCTCTCTATGTAGTGTTGTGGTGTCTCTCTCTATGTAGTGTTGTGGTGTCTCTCTCTGTATGTAGTGTTGTGGTGTCTCTCTCTGTAGTGTGTGGTGTCTCTCTATGTAGTGTTTGTGGTGTCTCTCTCTATCTTAGTCTGTTGTTGTCTCTCTCTATGTAGTGTTGTGGTGTCTCTCTCTATGTAGTGTTGTGGTGTCTCTCTCTATGTAGTGTTGTGGTGTCTCTCTCTATGTAGTGTTGTGGTGTCTCTCTCTATGTAGTGTTGTGGTGTCTCTCTCTATGTAGTGTTGTGGTGTCTCTCGTCTCCACAGGAGGCCGTCATTGTAATAAGGATTTGTTCTTAATTGACTTGCCTAGTTGAATAAAGGTTAAATAAAGGACAAATACCACTGCATTGTTTCATTGTTCTCCCGCTGACCTACCGCACCCTCTGACCTACCGCACCCTCTGACCTACCGCACCCGCTGACCTACCGCATCACAGCACGTGTTTCCTTGCTAATCAACTGTTTCGGGGAGCTAGAGAGGTTTTCCTCGCCCGTGTCCTCTGATTGGCTCAGCTCGCCCGTGTCCTCTGATGTTTTTGAAGCTAATCAATGTGCCCACTAGAAGCATCTTTTTGCATATTTTAGGGTAGTTCTTCGTACCAGCATACTTTGACCCTAAAATTTGTGCAGGTTGGCAGGTCTCTAACTCGGAGACTGGTACAGGACCAGGAGAACCTCTACAAGTTGTCCTAGTGTGGGGGTGTGTTACCTGAGTTAGTGCGACCCCCAGCATTACAATGAGACTGGTACAGGACCAGAAGGAGACCCTCCACAGGTTGTCTTCTAGCAGGTTACGGTCCCTGGCCTCAAACGCTCTCAGTACTGTCTGCATCTGACCGCTTCTCTCTAACCGACGGTGTACTGAGTCTATTGACTCCTGGAGGGGAGGAGAGAGAGGAGGGAGAAGAGGGAGAGAGGAAGGGGAGGGAGGAGGGGAGGGTGGGAGAGAGAGGAGGGAGGGGAGGGGGAGAGAGGAGGGAGGGGGAGAGAGGGGAGGGGTGGTGGGGAGGGAGAGAGAGCGCGGAGAGAGAAAGAGAAGAGAGAAAGAGGGAGAGAGAAGAGAGAAAGAGAGGAGGGAGAGAGAAGAGAGAAGGAAGGGACAGGAGAGGGGGAGGAGGAAGGAGAGAGAGATGAGGAAGAGAGAGGGAGGGAGAGAGAGAGGAGGGTGGGGAGGGGGAGAGAGAGAGCGCGGAGAGAGAAAGAGAGGAGGGACAGGAGAGGGGGAGGAGGAAGGAGAGGGTGATGAGGAAGAGAGAGGGGGGAGAGAGAGAGAAAGAGAAGAGAGAAAGAGAGAAGGAAGGGACAGGAGGAGGAGGAAGGAGAGGGTGATGAGGAAGAGAGAGGGGGGGAGAGAGAGAGAAAGAGAAGAGAGAAAGAGAGAAGGAAGGGGGAGGAGAGGGGGAGGAGGA